>NC_056739.1:424496641-424719141 GCF_019279795.1 Protopterus annectens
GTAACAAACCGACACATATGTTGACTGTACTACTGCATACCCGTAGTTAATTCATAGTTACGTCATGTGCAAAATAATAACCCCCGTAAGAATGAATACAGGAAATAGTCAAATGTGAATGGGAACACCACTCACCGTGGATTATGTATCGTAACCACCCCCACCCATATTATGTATTGCCAACATCATAAGCTGCGGACAGGTGCCCAAACACCTGTGTCTGTAAACAGATTAAATGTACAAAATGTACAATCCCTGTCCATGTGCTTTGTCTGACATTTGAACACGGTCAGGGCAGTTCCGTTCACCAGTCAGACAAGCCTAAACCCAGATCACCACATGAACACCCTGACAATTAAAGACCTGTATGTGTCAGGAATATAAGCCTTTGGGTTCTGAATATCCCTGCAGTGATGAAATATGCAGCGTGGGTCCAGAGCAGTAGGGAATAGGGAATGTGTAACATGTAGTACCGCATTCTTCCCAGCAGGAGAATGGATGCCTGTGACGTAAGTGAAGTGGAGAGGCATATGTTAATGTAGCTATGTACTATGGGTATGCATATAAATGAGTCAGAATACCAAACGTATACCGGTTACAGCATCTGGCCAACGTGAATGCAGTCCCGGTTGAACAATGACTACAGCACATATAATGTGAAAGTGTAATGAATGTGTCTGTGCTGTACAGACAGTTAAATATGTAAAGGTGAACGTGTGTTTCGCAAACGTCCATTAATGGGATTACAGATAAGTACTGGTACTGTCACAAGTAATAAAGCCCACGTAAGCACAAAGACTTAGTAAACATATGTAACCCACAATAAGGATATGTATGCGCGCCCACGCGTAACCTACAATAAGGAAATGCAAGTGCACCTGTGCGTGTGTGATCTGCTCACAGCATAGTAAATGAATGCTGTTTCCCCCACGTTAGTTATACATGGCTCAAACCCATTAACCTCGTAAAGTATGAAACCGGACGAAGCCATGCAAACTACCGCTACATATAGGGACAAACCCCAGATATGTGCCAGAACAAACATAGAAAGTGGATAGAATAACGGGTGTGTCAGTAGCATGGATTCTCCGAAGGGTATGCAGTCGTAACCTGAACTGCTTGCCAGAAATCCCCACTGTAAGTCTCAGATGAAATGCCACTACATTGCCAGATAGACACAGGTTTATGTAAAACACAGCGAAGATAAAGGGGCAAGCAGCTGTACACTCAGTGACAATCTGTATAGTGGAAAGGTATGGTATGGATATAGATATATGTGTATACACATAATCCACAGACGTAAACCAAAGCAAGTTATGAAATGAGGATTGTACATGTATATATGTATACACAACAGACTTATGTCCCGTAGATATGACATATGTACATAAATAGGCGACGTTACATCTAATATGGGTAGACAAACAGACATGCAGGAAAGGTGAATAAACCGCAGCATTCAAAAACATTGGCCAGAAAGTGACAGTCCAGCAAGTTCTACACTTTAAACATGCAGATAGGTGTCCATTGCAGGACTCCATAAATTGGAATACGTAGTGTCAACCGACATTGACGCAAAAGAAGTGACCGCAGCAAATACGAAATAGCTGTACATGCAACAGTATCAGGTGCAAGGGTGATGACACATGTGTCAATAGAATGTATGACGTACGAACTGATATCCGGAGAGTGGGGAGTGCATATAAGTGTCTCCACACTTCAGTAACGCACACATTAAAAATGTGTAATGGGTACTGTAGAGGGTTGTCAGGTATGGGAATCATGGGTATGCAGATAGGGGCCTAGGTGTTGTTTGGCAGGGATTTCATAGGCCCGCCCCGCGGGAGTGATGTGGGTATAGCACACGCCTATATCCCCAATAATGGGGCAAACCATCCACTGGATATTGCGGAAACCATTTTGGCAATATGTAGGGCCCTATATCAGTGTCATGTAGGCGATAATCATGGATGGACATGCGTACGACCAAGATGGTACCCATACCTGGCAGACTGTCAGAATAACACAGCTGCACTAAGGCATAGTACATGAAATACAAATAGGGACTATATTAGATATACCCCAGACAAAGTCAGAACGTGGTGAGAATACTGGCGTACCCATGAATACGGATGTTATGAGTGTTACTAATCATGTAATGGAAATGTCAGTCACTATTATCTATCGCACAGTCCGTAATGCCTTGCTAGCAATGTACCAGAAAGGCACATCACTATGACAAATGTAACAAGGTCAAACGTCAGGGTGTTTACCCATAATGTGTACAGGTTAGGAGTATGAAGGTAACCTGTCCAGAATACATGTACAGAACCTGTGATACTAGGTGGACAGGTGAGAAGAAAGATATCAGGACAAATGAGAAAACATGTACAAGTCACACGCATGTACACCGACAAATGTGAATGACAACGTATGCCCTGTGAATGTCAATGTGGACGGTTAATAGACACAAACGTAATGTGTCCCTCAGGGTGTCATGCAGTGTCACCGTAACAATGTCCAGTCCCCCAGACATGTACGTGAGCTCTGCCACTGACAGAAAGAGCAAATACCAGCGCACACATATGGCACATGATAGACCAATTAGTGTGGATAAGCAGCTGTTGGCCTGTGTGAGGAATACAACTGTCTGGGTGGGTGTGTCCTGCAATATAAATGTAATGGCATGTGGCCTGTGATGCCGCCATACAGTGTGTGTATTGGTGTCAGAAAGTTGATATGTTGTTACAGACACATACTCCGCAACTGTACAGATTTACGATGAATGTGCAGAGTTCTGCCTCATATGTTGGGTGTGTTCCATGTAACAGTAACATTCTGGCACTTCCATGATAACTGAAGACATGAAATGATGACAAACATGTGCGTAAGACACCAAATCCGACAGAAAAGCCATACCAATGCAAAACCTATTATTGTGCCAACTATTTACGTTTGTAAGAGCAACATGTCAATACTGCCCCTATGTGTCCCACTATCAGATAAGGCCTTGTCCAGCAACTTGCTCTAGGAGGTGGAGTGGTATGAAGAGAAACAGATACATGTGTGAGGAAACAGCAATACTGACTGTAAGATAACGCAGAAGGTATGGCATGCGCTGCAGTAGGATGTGCAGTACTGTCTGCAGGTATGTGCTGACATTGCAAATGACACAGCAGTCTACATGAAGAACCTTTAGGGCTGTCACCTTTACAAATGATGATACTGGGACATACCCACAGCCATGCACACAGCACAAATAGACATACACACATCAAAACTAGGCCATGATACATGAAGCCTCCGCGTAATGAGTACAGTGAGAGTACAGCAAGGATAGATGTCTGCCAAGATATACAGCAAACGCCTGTAAGGGCGTGTAACACCGCCCGTAACACGGACGTTGCATGGACAATGTTGGGAGTTGCAACATACCCCATTGGTATGTGAAAGCTATGCAAATATGCGATACATAAAACAGTCAGCTGCCCATGCAAGAGCAGGGTTATGGGCAAACAATAGATAGATATATATATATATATATATATAGAGAGAGAGAGAGAGAGAGACATACACATATGGCAGGGATGGTAATCGAACCTACACATGACTACCCTATCACACTACAGCATGACGCATTTACAGAACACGCTACTGAGACTACTAAACACAGCAGACACACAGGCATTCTACTAGGTGCATATCAACATCCGCAAAGACAAAGACGGCAGCAGGATACGTCTGTATTGCAAAGCGTCTAAAAGCATAACCTGAGTCCCCAGGCGGACGGGAGCATGCACACATACACACACACACACCCATCTGGCAGGCCTGGAAATCGAACCTACACCTAACTACCCTATCACACTACAGCATGACGCATTTACAGAATGCGCTACCAAGACTACTGAACACAGCACTCCCAGAGGCATACTTCTAGGTGGGTGACATCATCCGCAAAGGCAAAGATGCCGATAGGGAATGTATGTGTTGTGAGGCATTTAAAAGCATTAACATGTCCCCAGGCAGCTGTAAACACACGCACACACACACACACACACACACACACACACACACACACACACTTGGAAGGGCCGGGAGTTGAACACACACCTACCTACTCTAACACACTACAGCATTACGCATTTACAGAATGTGCTACCGAGATTACTGAACACAGCACTCTCAGAGGCATACTTCTAGGTGGGTGACATCATCCGCAAAGGCAAAGATGCCGATAGGGAATGTATGTGTTGTGAGGCATCTAAAAGCATTACTGTGTCCCCAGGCAGCTGGAAACACACACACACACACACACACACACACACACACACACACACACACACACACACTTGGAAGGGCCGGGAGTTGAACACACACCTACCTACTCTAACACACTACAGCATTACGCATTTACAGAACGCGCTACCGAGATTACTGAACACAGCACTCTCAGAGGCATACTTCTAGGTGGGTGACATCATCCGCAAAGGCAAAGACGCCGATAGGGAATGTATGTGTTGTGAGGCATCTAAAAGCATTACTGTGTCCCCAGGCAGCTGGAAACACACACACACACACACACACACACACACACTTGGAAGGGCCGGAAGTTGAACACACACCTACCTACTCTAACAGACTACAGCATTACGCATTTACAGAACATGCTACCGAGATTACTGAACACAGCACTCTCAGAGGCATACTTCTAGGTGGGTGACATCATCCGCAAAGGCAAAGACGCCGATAGGGAATGTATGTGTTGTGAGGCATCTAAAAGCATTACTGTGTCCCCAGGCAGCTGGAAACACACGCACACACACACACACACACACACACACACACACTTGGAAGGGCCGGGAGTTGAACACACACCTACCTACTCTAACACACTACAGCATTACGCATTTACAGAACACGCTACCGAGATTACTGAACACAGCACTCTCAGAGGCATACTTCTAGGTGGGTGACATCATCCGCAAAGGCAAAGATGCCGATAGGGAATGTTTAGAGAGTGAGCGGTCTGAAAGCATATTACCGTCCCAAGGTAGACATACACAAACACGCCAGTGCTGTCAATGGGCCAACTAAATATCTACGGAGCACAACAAACACTGAATAGATATGGGATGCGCCACAGACAGTACACCCCTCGAGAGAGCAACAAGTGTGTTCAATGTAGGCATCCATCGTGACATTGAAATTGGACATCTGGTGCCTGGATGACCACCATGGCTATACAGGATGTCAATGGCCATGCCCACATGCTTAGTATCACACGTCTGTTTGGAATGTGCTGTGTGTCCATCTCCACAATGGCGTACTGGGCATGCTCACACACTTAGCTGTTGCAAAGGGCCATCTTGCATGCACACGGAGTCTAATCACAGAGGGGCGCAGTGTGGAATGTATTGTGTGTCCATCTACACAACGGCGTACTGGGCATGCTCACACACTTAGCTGTTGCAAAGGGCCATCTTGCATGCACATGGAGTCTAATCACGGAGGGGCGCAGTGTGGAATGTATTGTGTGTCCATCTACACAACGGCGTACTGGGCATGCTCACACACTTAGCTGTTGCAAAGGGCCATCTTGCATGCACACGGAGTCTAATCACGGAGGGGCGCAGTGTGGAATGTATTGTGTGTCCATCTACACAATGGTGTACTGGGCATGCTCACACACTTAGCTGTTGCAAAGGGCCATCTTACATGCACAAAGAGTCTAATCACGGAGGGGCGCAGTGTGGAATGTATTGTGTGTCCATCTACACAATGGCGTACTGGGCATGCTCACACACTTAGCTGTTGCAAAGGGCCATCTTGCATGCACACAGAGTCTAATCATGGAGGGGCACAGTGTGGAATGTATTGTGTGTCCATCTACACAACGGCATACTGGGCATGCTCACACACTTAGCAGTTGCAAAGGGCAATCTTGCATGCAGATGGAGTGTACACACAGAAGGGCACAGTAAGGTATAACTGCCCTCACGCACAGGGCGGTCACACATGCAGTGACCTGTACACACACAGCTGCCATCACAGCTGTCACAGGTGCAGGTCACACACGTACACACTGCAGTGTACACTGTAGCTGTCAAGTCAGCACCATGTTGTTGGTGAAGCACTACACAGCCTTACGGTCCCACAACACCATGTTGCACATGACCACTGGGCTGTACAGCAGTGTACACTAGCTGTGCAGAGTACACATGTACCAACAGGGATCCAACAGGTGTTATGCATTGCAACGATGCCAGTATACATGAACAGGTCGGCTCATGACATACCATGGCCCTTACACAGCTGTGACACCTGACTGTTGCTGTACACCAATGAACACACGTCTGGGTCCATCGTACATGTGATTGTGTGGATGTGTGCATGGACTGCACACACAACACATACATACATGGCCTTTGACGTACCTCGTGCATAACACTGGCCCAATCAATGCTACACATGCGAATTGAAGGTGGGCCCATGTCTGTTGAATGCTCACACTACAGGGGGTAGCAGTGTTGACCGGGACACATACCCCTGTACTGGTCACCTGTGACACCCGTGATATCATACCGCAGTCCATGTGTCATGTATGTCAACACACATGTCCAACAATAGCAATGCATACAAACATGGCAACAGGAGACACATGTGACATCTGTACTGTGCATGCAGCAAACATGCATGTGCAGTGGCCGATGTCCGTAACATAGTTGCACCTACCTACGACATGCAGGCGCAATGCAGACCCATCATTGACATCTGTATACGGTGACATACAAACAGCACGTATGGAGGGATGTGTGTACGTAACGTGGTGAGCCACCTGTCTAGATGTATGTGTGCAGGGGTGGCTCACAGTTGTGTCACACACCATCCTATCATGCCATGTGCTAACTGTACGCTATGTCGCTGTTACGTGGGTGCTGACATAATGCATACACAGCGGTCAGGTGTTAACAACTATATGTCATATGGCACCTGTAACACCTACAACCTCCCGTGTGTATATAGCAGCACATTTGCCAGATATAGCATTGGTACACATAATGCAATCAATACCGCTGCATGTCCAGCAAACGTGTCATCATATGGCTGGTGTATCATTCCCAGCACTGCCATGTGTGTCCGAATGTGTGACCAGGGTTGCCACATATTGCGGGGAATATGTCCCAGTTGCTACACATCCCTGTACACCATTGTAGAGAACTGTACATACGTCAGTGTGGGAAGCATGATGTTCGCCGGTGATGTGCATCACACACATCGGCTGTCCGTATACATGTGTGGTCACCACAGTGTGTGTGTGTCTGTATGTATGTCTGGTGCTTGGTGTGAGTGTGTATGCTAATATACGGTGGGAAATTATCACTGGCCCCACGTGTTGACTAACCCGTAATGGTGATGCATTGCACAACCCTGTTGATGCCATAGGTCCCAGCCATACTGGCTACCTGTGCATGTCCCTTCTCTGTGACACTTCTCATGGGTGCATAGTACTGTGAGGGTGATGACCACACAGGCAAGGGTCCCCAGCTGCACACTATGGGGTGTGCATTATAGTGGTGTACACCCCGTGACTGCGGCCATGTTCACTTACTGTTACGGGTCCTACTGCTGCACAGTGTGGCCTCCAGCTACCAAGTGACACCTCACATCATCATTGGCCAGGCCGCTGTGTACAACCCCTGCACCATGTCACCATACCTGTAATGTGTCCTGCTATGTATGTCACGTCTCTGTCCAGTGTAGCCTGTGGCATTGACCACATGCGTCAGGTGCAGTATATGTGCAGACATCTGTGTCATGTTTGTGTGTCCAACACTCAGGATGAGGGTACATGTAGCATGCTGATATTGCCAGACGTGCCTGTGTGTACTCCACAGTTACACGTGGGGGACTGCAAACACTGCTACCTGTAGGCACATGCAAGTACACCATAGGAGGGAACCAGGGTATCACAACAAACATGCTGCTACAGATGTAACCGAGACACATACCGTGAACACATCACAATGCATGCTGCACCTGCACTACATGGTGTCACCGGTGCATGTCGACAGTACACAAACCTATGTCACATACACAACTCAGTATTCACACACAACCACTGCAACATACACATCCCTCACTATGCATACACACCTCTCACTATGCTGTTCACCCTGTGCATCAGAATATTTGTGCATAACCCTGCACCAATGGTGTGGATGACAGGGATGTGGCACAGGCTTCATCATATGCACAGGGTGATATGTTTGCCAGGGGCATAGGCTGCACCAATGGATAACATCATGTGTGTGTGTAAGGGCCTGTGAGTTGACTGGACATATCTGTGCAGAATGCATGTGGGTGTTGTGGAGCCCTACAGTTGTGTTTGCTGTGTGCGTGTATGTGTGTACACAGTTCTGCCATTTGTGATGCCTACACGTGGTATAATTGACAGCCCCAGATTGTACAGTGCAGGTTGTACAGCTCACTGTGTCCGTCCACGGCCATTTCACCTTGCCTGCCTGGGGTTGCACGGGCACTACCAGGTGGAGGTACAGAGTGGCTACTGTCCGATGACACATGTCCGCTGGAAACATGTCCCCGCTGAGACCGTCCAGGGGCACGTCCACGTGGCCTGCTGTGTCCTGGTGTTGACAGCACAGCAGCAGCTGCACTGCTACTGCTACCGGCACTATGGGAGCGGGCATGTGAGGTGGCACGGTCACGTCGACCTACACTAGGTGGTGTTGCTGGCCTACGTCCACGTGGCCTATGCCTCACTCCTACCAGGTGTTCCAGCACAGACAGCTCCCGCTCGCGGATTGCCATGCCTCGGTCAAGGATACCGACCATTTCACCGAGTCGCCTATCCAGAACATTAGCAATCTGCTGTTGAGCATTCGCCAATGCCTGGATGTTGTCATTTAGGGTGTGGATAGCAGCCCTCTGCAGCCTCTGCCCTTTTCTGTTCTGCTGTTCAGCACGTGCCTGTGCCGCCATTACAGTCTGGAACATGCGTCTGGTGATACCAGCTGCTGCGCTCTGTCCTGCAGGTGCATGTCTGCCAGAGGTCCTCCTACGAGCAGCACCGGCCACATGCCTGTGTGGCACATCTGCAGTCATTACACTGACACCATGGTGTGCAGACACACCTTCTGTAACCACCACACGTTCCTGTCCCACGCCAACAGGCGCTGACTGTCCTTCCTCTATGGCCATCGGTGATGTGGTATGTGTTGGTAGAAGAACTGTGTGCGGGGAAGAGGGGGACATAGCTGGGATGGTAACCATTGGCACAGATTCAGCCCCTGACAACCCTGCCTGTACCTCATGCATATGTTCATCACCGCTAGTATCTGTGGGGACACTAACATCAGATGGACCGCAGGAGGGTAATGCACCTACATCACCTGTGAATGCAAAGAAATACTGTAAAGTACAATAGACACAGACACACACACAGACACACACACAGACACAGACACACAGACACACACACACAGACACACACACACACAGACACACACACACACACACACACACACAGACACACACACACACACACACACACAGACACACACACACACAGACACACACACACAGACACACACACACACACACAGACACACACACAGACACAGACACACACACACACACACAGACACACACACAGACACACACACAGACACACCATGCATGTGATTTGTCAGATGGCATGCAGCATGCCTGCGATAGAGCAGAGGGCATGCAGCTCAGACATTAATAGTGTTAGTAAGCAGACCTCCCTGGGGTGCACACTACAGCAAGCAGGTGTCATATCAGTAGCCATGCAGGTCACACAATCATGGTAGTATGCATGCATCTCTGTGATACACCATGTGGGCCAGAACAGGATAACAGTACACGTCTGACGTGTCCTTGACATGTAATCTGCTGACATGTGCATTAACATGCATACATGTTTGACACAATGGTGTCCTGACACATGTACAGCATCATAATGGGCTTCACATTGCAGTGTTGTGTGTATGCCCTACAGATAGAATGCATGTTTATTAAATGTGCATGAGCACGGGAGGGTAGTGTGAGCTGTCTACATTGCTATACAGTGTGAAGTACAGACACTGTGCCATTGTATGGCAACATGAGGCATGTATGTTGCTGTAGAATGCATAATGTGTACACATTGCATAGCCATAACTGCAACACAGTCATGATGTTCGACAGATCATATATGGTAGACTTCAGTGACACCTCCAGTAGCTGTGTACAGGCTTTTAGGTTGTCCACTGTACCACATCAACTGTATAATCGGTCAACTAGGGCTATAATTGGACCATGTGTGGACAATGTGCAACAGGGTGTATACACATCCCATGTACTGTGTGGCTACATGTCTCAGGCCATCCCTCATGGCCATGTGTGCACATGTGGTGGCCATTCTGTGTGATGGGCATCTTCTCCACATGTCTGTGTGGTCCCATATGATATACACCCATACATGTCAGATATGTCACATTCCACAGGTCTATGCAGACAACGGGTTGTATGTTTGGTATGTGGGGTATAGGTCATGTGATAGTCTGACAATATTGCAGACAGGACACTACATGTCTGGGACATGTCTGGTGGCACATCACAGTGTGTGCACCCGATGCGGGGGCATATGACACAATGGTGACACTTGTGGGCTGCCCATATCACAGCTCACTGTGTGGTACTGTGTGCGTACCACACATGTTGTTCCAATGCATACTACATATGCCTCCATTGTAGAACACCTCCACTGTTGTATGCACAGCTGACCACACATGTCGCAATGACATGTACTGTGGTTTCAGGTCTGTGTATTATTACGTTTGCATATATTGCACATGGGTGGCGTGTGTGAATGCATGTTGGTGCGACCTGCATATCGTGACTGGAACAAACATCAGGTGTGCAAGTGTTAACTGGCCACATGGCAAATAGATCTACACTGTAACATGCCTGATACTGATGACAGTCTCACCTGCAACGGACCCATGTCTGTGCGGCATGCCAGAGGTACCTGTATAGGGGTGACACACCAGTATGTACATTATCCATGACTGTATGACAGCCACAGGTTGCACTGTGCATGTGCACACATTCACCTGTGTAATAGCATATAGTATGCACATGTGTGCATACACAATGTAACATACTGTACTATGCAGCATGTGTGTCCACATACCTGGCATATGTTGTTACTTTACATTATGTACAGTGACACATGCAACTACATGGGATATAATAGCCATATGTGCATTACTGACTTACCAAGCAACTCCAGGCTCATTGGTTGGGAGACACCCACCTCCACGATGGCAGCTAGTGTTTCTGGATGCTGTTCCCTGGGTGTTCCCAGACTGGCCAGTAGCTCCTCGGTGTGTGTGAGTGGGGGCTGGGTTGGTGGCCCACCACCTGTTCCACCTTGTTCCCTGGCGATTGCAGTGGCATGCTGTTTTGCATGTCGTATCAGGTCCATGCAGTGTCTGCGCACCTGCTGGTAGGTGCGGTTATGGCCACCCACATCGTTCACCCTCCTGCGTAGATCCTGCCACAGGTCATCCCGCTGCTGGGCATGCTGTGGCACATGGCTGAACAACAAGTCATAGTTGTCATGGAGCAGTGGGATGAGGACATCATCCTCCTGGCGGGTGTATGCTGGGAGGCGTACGGGCATTATCTGTAAAACATAATGATGGTGACAGGTCACAGTTTCAGAGATGTACAGAGATACTGCTGCACATACATTTCTATGACATCTACTGCATCTGCACAGTTATCTTTGCAAAGCACCATGACACTGACACGACTGACGTGTTTGTGTCACACATGTCACACCCATTATGCATTGGATATCATCACCATATATGTGTGTCGCCTAATTACAGTGTTCATACTCCATGTAAATGCTGTCTTGCTGTGGGCATGTCTATCTGCCTGCACTTGTGTTCTTACCTATCTGCACATGCCTCGATGTGTCCACGGTACTACTGTTGACCTGGATGCTGTGTATATGTCACATATCAACACAGACAGCCGGAATGGACTTGAGCAGTGACAATGCACACATACGCATGGACACCTGTACATGCATGTGTTTTGCCATATACATCTACACAGCACTGTACAACTGTTCAACATCCTGACACAGATCGCCTGTATTACACATGTGATAGACATGGGACAATGGATAGTCAGACGACATTCGCAGGGTTGGTCATCAACCATAGCATGTGCGGGCATGGTTTCCATGCTGTTACAGATGGCCATTGTGCCACCGCAAGCTGCATCAGTGCCACATTACTGATCCAGTCAGTTGATAGTACATCTACCATGCGGCCATCACACCATGTATGACTGGGATGACATCAGCAGCTTTGATGGACAGGCTTGCATGGTATGGCGGGAGTATGTCACATGTATGGCACAGGGATCTGTCCAGCCTGTGGTGATCCTAGTATTGGAACGGTGGCTGTCCATGACATATGTCATATAGATCAGGATATGGACATGTAGCATGTCCATCATCATGGTGTAGCAAATGTCCTTCTGCAAGGTAGACGGCATGCTGCATAGTGGAGGTGTGGATTGTGAAGGCTGTTCTCGCACATCCATACATAGCCATTACCCCTTACAGGCGGTATGTGATCCAATATTGGTCACCACAGTGCTGTATATGCCTGGCCAGTGATCTCCATGCTCATGGATGGCACCCTGACATGACATGGGTACCCCAGATGACTACCTAAGGGGCCTGGAGACGTCACCATGTCGGGGGTGCATTGCACAGCACCATCCCTTACACAGTGTCCATAATGTTGACCACAGCCTAGGTAGCAGTTTATGGGTACAGGGATGTTCACCTAGCGGTGACATTGCTGGTATCATCCATCAGACTGTGCACATATGTGACACACCTCACACACACAGCCCATTCTGTATGTTGTTCACAACACTGACACAGCTAAACTGATAGGTCATGGCCATTCACAGCCTCACATACACAGATGGCTAACATTTGTCTGTGTGGTATGGGCTACAATGTGGGTGGGGTACAACACATTAACCCTGTTCTACTGTATCTGGCACAGATGTGCTGTGCACATGTCACTGTTTCACCTTTTGTAGTTGTGGGTCTGTCAACAGGCCACTGGTGGAACACACCTGTGACATGCAAAGGTATTTGTAATCAGATATCCGTGCTATCTTGTACATCTGTACTGCTAACATCTACAGTGCTAATGGTTCATGGACATGCACACCATACTCAGCAGGGTTATAGTGCGGTGCCACCCTAAATGACTGTCATCACCTCTTGTGGGTTGATATTATCCAACACCCTATCTGTATTGTATGGTCATGCTAGGCACGTGTTCGGAACATGTGAGCATGTCATGAGCTACTGATTACTATAGCGCCCATTCCACACCACTTCCCACAGGTACACTGGCTGTCCTACACTTTCCAGCTTGCTTAAGGTACGACAGCTGTTGTACACATGCGCACATATCCTGTGGGACATGGTTGTATATGCAGGCATGTCCAACTGTCACATACCAGTGCTACTGCCTGTCTATATGAGGGATATGTCGTACATGTGGCAATAGAGCAATTGTGTCATGTACACATTCAATGCTCACTTCCCAACATACGGCACTACAGCCTGTAGGGGATGCACGTCTGCAGCCGTGCTGGGCCATAACTCTCAGGTGTACCTCATTACGGCGAACGACCTCATTTGGGGTTCTAAAAGGTGCATGTTCCTCAAGGTTCCACATTGGAAGGGTACGCCACACATTCATTGTTGTACATAGTTTACCTGCTAGCCATGGCTAGATAGATGAGAATCATATTAATTCATTGGAATATCTGTTTTATACATAAGACCAGCCTATTTTAGCCATCATATGCCCTTCCTAGTTGACGCTGTTAGTAAGCCAGTTGTAAGTGTTCCATGTTTCGCCCATTTGTCACACTGTATGAGGGCTAATGTTCCTCATTTTGGGGACAGGAGGATGACAGCTATGGCTGGGGGTAATGCTGTCGCTAACCCTGACTGCACCTGACAGTCATTTGGGGATGTGTAACATTCGCAACACACCCCACCCATCACATTGTCTCGCATAATCTACACCACTGGCCACACCTATGAGGACAACCTGTGCAGTACGTCTCCATACTCACTGTAGGCACCAGAGGTAGCCCTCATCATGGAAGACAACATCACCAGCATATAGCCCACAGACTCATGTGTGCCCACCACATACAGCCAATAGTGTGTTATAACATTCACAACACACCAGTCATAGCTGACTCTGTAGGGTGTCACACTGCAGTTCCACACAGCAGGCTACACAAGGTGTTGTTAAACACATCTTGCTGTCGGGTAACTGCTTCTGCAACATAACCTATGCACCCATGCCACACCTCACCAGGTACGATATGTCTGTCATTCGCCATGTTAGTGTGACTGCCCTGTGATGCCACTTCACAGACTACGTGTGCAGGGACGTGCAATAGCTCACCAGTCTTATAGCCCTGAGGGTGTGGGCCTAGCCCTGGGGAGCATTTTGCATTCGTCCGGACACGATACCACTGTACAGTGACCAACTGTGTCACTGCAACTGTTGCCTATGCTCCTATTGTCATTCCACAAGCATGTGGTATGTGTCCGCTATGACTGTCCTGGTCAAACACAATGCTGTGGCACAGATGACTTGCACCTGTCGGCCCTGGGAGTACAGCTCACATGCTAGGCTCTTGCTGCTTCTATACTGCCTGTCCTGCACAGCTTCCAATAACTGTCACCGGCAGGGTGGTAACTGGCATGCGCGACATAGGGTCATGTGACACATTGCTTGCATCTTCTCCTGTGACGCACGCAGGCAAGGCACACCTTATAATGCACCACTCCAACATCTCTGCAGTGACTGGGACCTGCCTGTAGGCTCTGCAGAGCACACCTGCAATGACAGGTTATAGACAGACCATACCTTCCAGGCACATACCTGGACCGGCACACCCACAGCTGAGGGGTTCCCATATCCCACTATGTTGTCACACATCCTGGCAAGTTGCTTAGCACAATGCATCAGAGGTGCTCCACGTGCAACTAACTGTGTCCGGGACCGCTATACACATTGTAACAAGCGACAGAGTCAACATCATACCCCACGGGTAACATACCTTCTATGGTGGTATAGTGGACAGTGGGCCTCAGCTACTACTGATGTGTGACTGACACTACCCCACACTTCACTGGGATAGCCACTCATGTACCGACACATCCATGAGTCATACCCTCCACTCAGCTGGATCAACACATACACACCACCTCCAGGACCTACATTACCCTTGGCATGGACACTACCACCATGTGACTGATGTTACACACCTGGGGTTATCCCCTCATTGGTGGATTCTGAACATATGCTAATCTACCGTGTTAGCCACATCCCGGAAACACACCCATCACAGCATACACAGTACATGTGTACTACTAGACCTACTACAGACATCTGCTGACGCGATTGTTGACATCTTGACACCTGTGCAGATGGACAATGCACATACAAATGCTGACACATACCCCAGTGCACTTAATTAGCATGTACACAACTGCATGGATCATGCTATTCCACACAGAGCCATGATGGTACACACCAGATAACAGACGCCACTCTGGTGGTCATGTTCCACGGACATATGATGTACAACAACAGGTGTAGGCTGTTGCACAGTGGTGTACATTCCCATGTGTGGGTTGGCTCACTGGTCAGCCGTGGTGGGGCCACAGGGTCCCTCATCACATACTC
Source organism: Protopterus annectens (assembly GCF_019279795.1). Classification (NCBI taxonomy): domain Eukaryota; kingdom Metazoa; phylum Chordata; order Ceratodontiformes; family Protopteridae; genus Protopterus; species Protopterus annectens. Next base: position 424,512,490 of record NC_056739.1, read on the forward strand.
CCAGACTAGCTACGTAAACATGACTGCCACACATTCCAGGGTGTACCACCAGGCATTATGGTGGTATGTCAGTATTCGATGGCAACACCCACATCTGCTGTCACATACAACAGTCACTCAGGAACATTGCAGACCCAGGTATTGTTGGCAACATGCTGGAGGATGGATTCAATGCTGACAGTACACCCTCTCACTCACTACAGGGCCGCAATCCATACATGAACATTGTGGTGTCCCTGTGGTCACACCTACACAGTACTGACCTACACTCTATGTGTCCTGGGACACTGGCCCCATGTCACCTTCCAACATCCCAGGCTGTGATGTCCACCAACCTCCGAATTACATGTCTCACCACTAGGCCACCATATTCAGTAATAGCCTTGTTTCAGACATTGTAGACCATGAATGGCACACGGCAGCATTTATCACACTACACACAGGTGGCACCGCATTGCACGAGTGGGACTATAGTCCTACACACCTGACTGGACTGTTCTGCGTGGCTATGGGGCACATCATCAGGGACGTCATTCTCAGAGACATTGTTGGTCTCCCATCCTCTGCTGCCACCCGGGTTGGGCTTGTTATGACCAGAGCATGGCCCCTACACATGGTGGACTCCTTTCATACAGTTACCAGGGCAGTTGCTGATAGTACGGGAGTCCACACATCCTACATTGTCCTCTCATTGCCTTTCAGCACCATTCCCCATTCTGGTATTGACAACATACACATCCACCTGCACATCGTACCCTGTGTCTCACGATGTTATGCTATGTGGCTCATGGACAGGACACACAGTGAGGCCAGCATACCATAGTACCTACTACATGTCGGGTACTTTGGCATACCACAGTCCTCAGTACTAGGGCCCTTCATGTTATGTATATGCTTCCCTGTGGAACAGGCTGGCACAGGGCACTTTCCCTGCCTGGCTTTAGAACCCCTACATACCAAGCACCATGATTGCTCCACCAGCTGATACTGACTCCAACCATACGGATGTCGCTGTGACAGATACATAATATGACTATCATGGCAGCAAGCTGCATGACACAAGGTGCATGCATATCACCTTTGCATTACACCATTCACCAACTGACTATCACATGGATGGTGGTCCCCTACATACATATCACATTGTACATGTTTGCAGTACACACATATGTCACACCCACTCCTGTGGTTACCGTATTGCCACTGTGGCATGGATATCCTCCTACATGGCCACACCTATCTTTACTGGGTGTGTAACTGGTACATAGGCACCCATTGTACCTCTGAACACATGACATCTACACACATTCAAGGGTACACCACCCCATTTAGGGTGTACCTTACACAACAGCTACAGCTTTACATGCCACAGCATTAACACACCATGACGTTTACTGAGCTCCGACAGTGTTGATTTGCGGATGCACTACGGACACCACATCTGTACACATTTGCATACTACATACTCAGGGGTGACCTCTGCTGATCAGACAGGACCCATGTCCACAACATTATTGATGGATATACTCCTCATACGCAACATAAGCAGAGGCCACTGTGAGCAACATGCTCATGGATATGTGCACACACGCCACAATGAGTGGGATGTGCTTCTGGGTTACATTCCCAGACCGGACACTCACCATGCTGTGGAACATAAGTCCTCAGTACATCACGCAGGGACACTCAGTAGCACTGTTCATGTGATACCTCCCTTGGTGGTTGGGAGACACATGTAGGCCTGGGATCACTGCAGTGGCTGTACTGTGCAGTGGTGCAGGTGATGCCTGGCTCTGCTCTTCACAGGGCACTACCCTGGAGAGGTGCCACTAGTGTGAACACTGTAGTTGTGCTTACACATGGACTTGACAGACTGCATAGTACCCCACTATGCACCTGTGCAGCTATTACTTGTCCTTTGTGCATGGTTACTTGGTAGCCCTTCCATTTAGATTAGCTATCATGCTATTACTATGTCCCATACCTACAGGCCATATGTATCCTGTTATTGTACATACCGATAGACGGTACCTGTGGTATGCATGTTATGCCTGTTATGCTGTGTTGAATATCTGTCATATCTACCTATAATACTATACATTACACATATTTCACATAGTATCCCATGATGCAAAGCATACTTGCTCAGCGGGACCACCTTACATATGTCACTAACATTATTTTCCCATACACATGCGTGCTGTGACAGTAGATCAACATATACTATCCCCTGCTATGGCACGTCCTTGTTGGACATACCCTACCACTGATGGCAGGTTGTATGGCATTGTTCTGTGTAATGGCCTCATGTAGCATCCCTTCTGGTGTCTGTGCTATGTACCTTGTGTCCCACTGCTGGACGCACAGATTCTACAAGCGTTAGTATGCTCAGCAAGACATCACTACATAAATACCTTTCCCCACTTTATGCATTGCGGACACGTTTAATTAATGCAAACCAGGCTATACATACAGTAAAACTACTTAATACAGATCATGCTATACATAACCTTACATATCGGGTGTTCTACATACCTTGTCATCGTTACGGCGTTTCAATTCTATCTCTCTCACAGTGTTTCCAATGTTTTTCGGTATGAGCATACGGTTTGAATGTCTGGCGAGTCATCCTTATATACGTCGAAACCTGAAACATGTGGATTCTTCCCGCCAATTGGTATTCCTGAGTATATCAGCTGTGCAGCTACTCCATTCGCCAATTACACAGCGACAGTGGGGTATAATTAGATTCTCCACTTGGGCGTTGCCTATTTGCCCTACCTTCGGGTAGACGGTCTGTATTGTGTTTTGTTATGTGTAACTGCAACTGCTATGCATGGAGACAAGTATAGTTTGGATTCATGTCCCCCATGGATTGTGTGTGACAGGTAGAGTATTTGGTTCAACATGTGGGTGTACCTGTCATCCCGACGTCTGATAACGGAGTATTGCAATCAATACCTGTAACATGGCTGTTTGTTCCATTATACTACGCCTGCAATTTTGCATGTCACCTTTAATTGTGTCTCCCACACGGTATGTTGAGGGTTCTGCAGATGTAATTGACTGACTGGATGTATGTGCTGCTATTACAGTTTGTATTGCTTTAGTTTCTAGTGTGGGGGATGTCGGTGGTTGTACGTAACATATACGGTTTGTGGGCCTTGTATTCCTACATAATCCGTATATATGTGTGTGGGCTCTGTCCCTGATTAGAGAGCTAACAGTTAGTAGACTTATGTTATGGGATTGTACGTTGGGCCATTGTTAATTGGTTTCTATATCGTCTGCAGGTGAGCTTGCTACTTGTATACCTCCGTAATTGCAGCGATATATCAGGGGATATGTGTAGGTGACAGCTATCCCTTGTATTTCTGCCCCAGATATTTGCAGTCATTGTGGTTGTGTTGTTAAAAGAGCCTGTTTGCCATGGGTTGCCACCTTATCATATGGTCATTGTTGGACACTTGCGGGACACAAAGCGGTGTTTACAGGCCAACACGTGGCCATGGTCAGTACACAGGTAGCACATACTTTTATCCTCACTACATACCTATTGTTTTGTGAATTTGGATACCTATCATATTGCATGTGACATTTAAGTTTCTTACATACAGGCATGACTATTAAATACGACTGTTACATTATATATGGGACATATTTATGTCCTACCATCTCGGACATTTGCCCTTTGTACTGTTTTATGTCAGGACACACCTGCCCAGGGTGGGGATGTCCCTCCTACTGTGGTACAGGTAGTTACCGTATGCCTACATCTAGCTATACCCACACCTACCATACTGGTCTGCCTCTGACTTGGCACCAACATACACATGTTGCAGACACACACACACATTACAGTCACACAGAAACGCACACGGCACCCTCGACACACACTTACACAGACCACGGCACTCACAGACTCAGTTGAACACAGTACCTACGTGGACCGCGACACCGTCAGCGGTGACTAACCGTCCTTTCATATCATCATACTATTACTTGCGGATGTACTGTTCCGGTACTGTGTTCTATCGGTCTTTCAGCCTCGTGGTTATGCATGTCGGTATGTTACACATTCCTTGGTTGGCGGTATCCTATTTATTTGTACCTCCATGATGTTATGACTGTCGTTGGTCTATCTATCATATTTGCAGATATCGGTGAATCCATCTATATCACCATATATCCCTCTAGTGCCCTTTCTATCTGTATCATATATATGCATATGTGTACATATATATATATATATATCTATATATATTTCTATATATATCTATCTATATATATATATATATATATATATATATATATATATATATATATATATATATATATATATATCTGGTGGGGAACGTGACAGGCACACAGCACCACCATATGCTGTAGGACTCATGTACTGTTCAGGTGTTGGCATTCCGTGTTGCACTGGCTGTTGTGTTTACAATGTTTGAGGGCTGCCTATGTAGGAGTCACACATTGGGCCACCTATACATTACAATCTACAGGTGGTCATGTTTGTGTGCCATCCATTTTTCTGTGTGTGCAGGTGGAGAGGTGTCAGTCCGTAGGGGCCTACACGGTCAGAGTATGTGCTATACGTTCCCTCTTTGCCAAGGCGTAGGCATATTGTGCATGCCTCCGTCTGCCTACTGGGGCTGGCACAGTGTGTTCATGGTCTGTATCCCTCTGTGCCTGTACTGGCCTTGGCAATTGCGGTGGGCTATGAGTGCCTTCACCATTTTGTCCCTGCTGCAGCTGCTTCCGCAGGATCATATTATGTAGCATGGCACATACTATGACGATGTGGGCACACATGCCTGGAGAGTACTGCAAGGCTCCACCAGATGTATCCAAGCACTGGAACCGTGATTTCAGCATCCCGAACACACGCTCTATGATGATTCTGGTTTGTGCGTGTGCCTCATTATGGCATTCTTGCATGGGTGTGTGTGCATTTCTGATGGGTGTCATCATCCACGGCTGCAGTGCATAGCCAGCATCCCCCACAAGATGGCCATGTGGGATGTCCCCCCTGACAAATACCTGATACAGCTGTGAGGCATGCCAGATATGGGAGTCATGGTAGCTTCCAGGGCTGCCAGCACACACATCCATGATAATGCCCTGGGCATTGCACACGACCTGGTAGTTGATGGAGTGGAATCCCTTGCGGTTTATGTAGCGCATACCCTGCTCACCGGGTGGTGACTTGATTTGTATGTGCGTGCAGTCTATTGCACCCAGTACCTCCGGGTATTGTGCCACACGGTGGAAGTGATGCATATTGCTGGCCAACTCCTCCTGAGTTCTGGGGAAGTATATCTGCTCATTAGCATGTGGTAACATGGCATCCAGGAACTGGTGTAGTACCCTGGATGCTGATGCCTGTGAGATACCCATTATATCTCCAGTTGGCCTTTGAAAGGTACCTGTGGCCAGTATTCGCAGGCTTACACATACCTTTGTGTCCACTGGTATGGGTTCCCCTCTGTTGTTTCTGGTTCTCAGGCATGGCCGGCACAGCTCCACTATTTGCTGTAAGATGTACCTGTCCACCCTGTAATGCTCTACTATCTCCAGGTCATGTAGCCCCTGGTAAGTTACCCTTGGTCTGAACACTCTCCTTCTCCTCCGAGGCCTGCGGTGGTTGTCGGCATCATCCTCAACAACACCGTCAGTCTCTGACACATGCTGATGAATCACAGCTATGGCAGCTCCCAACATGTACATTTTAAAAGTTCCCCGTGTGTTTACACCTATGGTGCGGTGTTTGGGAATACACAGGTGTGTGTTGGGTGCTTACACACTTTATACTATTGTGCTGTGAACACCGATGATGTCATAGGGTGTGTATGTACGTTCGTAGCTACAGGTTATGTTATGTGTTTTACTGCTGGGACTACTATTGTGGTGCCTTTGGTGTTGAATTACATTTGCCTGCCGTGGATTACCTCTTGACCTTCCCTTTACATTTCTGCGCGTTGCACCTACCATTTTCTGGTGTGCATCCTGCAGCCTACTTTCATTTGTGCTTTCCTGGACCTGGCGTATCTTGCGTTATGTGTGCTACTGCCGGTCTGCTGTCGGTTTGCTTCGCTCTGCTGTGTCAGGTCTCCTATCTTTGCAATCCAATACCTCCCCTCCTTTCTTTGCATTCACATGCCTCCCCTATCCTGTTTTGCAGGTTTCTTTAAGCGGACTTGTCAGCTGCCGTCGATTGGCCTTCGTGGGTTGATTGGTGTTGATTGCTCATTAGTACTCCAATTACCCTACTTCCGCATTTCCTTCTTTTCTTCCCCTGTCCTTCCTGTTTATGCTATTGTTTGCGGCACGTGCATCTGATTACTGGGTTTCGGGCACGTTTCCATCCTCGTACACATGCGCTTTTGGCCACCATGTGTGCTCTCAGCTAAACGATTCCTCCCCACCCCTGTCCTGCAGCTTTGCTTAGCAACGGACAGGCCAGATTTGCAATGCTCCAATGTGCTTAGTGCTACGGTGGCACACCCCTCTGCTGATGTCATGTATCTCCTCTGAGCCACTCCTCGGTGTTATACCGCTGCGCCGTATGGTACAACCTTCATCCGGCGGGACATTTGCGATTCAGTATTATCTGCCTCATTTGCATGGCATTGACTGCTAATTCATAGTTACCATGCCGAACACTATCGCAAGCCCTTAGCAACCCTTGAACCTTGGTTGTGGTGTTCCATGCCTACCATTGTGTATTATGCTGTAAACCTGATTTCTATTACGTTGCGATTTTATGACATTTTTATATTATTTCTTTATGTTACAGCTTCCGCACACATGCCCTGCAGTTCTGCTGTGCGTTACTGTGGACATGACATTAAATGTTGTTATATGCACGTTGTGCATCTTTTCTTATGCCATTGGCTGTGTATTTCGCCATTGGCATATGTTCACATTGTGATACCTGGGTCTGGCCCTCTTCCATAGCTCCGATGTTATGTTTGGGAAAATCTAAACCGTGTTTTTTGGTTTACATTTCCGTGGGCTTACGCTACGCCTGCACCACTTCATGAATCACTATATGCCTTCATTTGCATGGTGCAACACTGCACATGGGGTGATTTGCATACCTACGCCGGGGGCTGTGCAGATGTGGCGTACGCCGGTAGTGCACGTGGAATTGGGTCGTACCTGAATCGCTCGGCGGCCATATTTGGCGTTATAACACCTACGCTATGCGTGCGCCTGGCGCAAGCTTCATGAATCCCGGGGATGGTCTATATTAGATTCGCAAAAGCCGACAATGTTGAATCTGACATTGTCAACACGAGAATAGCAAATGCAGAGAATCTCAAATGCGTAAAAGGAAATCTCCATAAGGGGAGATTTCCATTTACTGCAATGTAATGCGGTCTCGGAGTTGGTATATTTAAGTAGGGGGGGATGTGGGGATGCAGCCCCCCATATGGGTGGTGCAGGGGGGCTTGCCCCCCTGCTTAAACCCATTAGGGTACTTTTTTCTTTTTTGGGGGGGTCTTTTTATAAGGTCGACATTTGAAGACATCGAGCATATGGTGTCAACCATATGGTGTTCGATGTTTTCAACCATCAATCTTATAATATAGACCCATATATATATATATATATATATATATATATATATATATATATATATATATATATATAGATATATAGATATATATATATTTACACACATATACACACACACACACACACACACACACACATATATATATTTGCATATATGTCTATATATATATATATATATATATATATATATATATATGCACACATACATATACACACACACACACACACACACACACACACACACACACACACACACACACACACACACACACACACACACACACACACACACATATATATATATATATATATATATATATATATATATATGAGAGCACTAGGTTTGGTTGATTAAACAGATGCTTGCCAGATCACACAATTCTCGGGGAGTGGCAATATGTACTTTCCCTAATACTGTGAGATGTTAGAGTTAGTATATATAATTAGCAGTAGGGGGATTGCTTGCCTCCCCGCCTACAAAAAATTATGTTTGTTTTTTGTTGTTTCACTGATTTTAAATTTAATCTTACATGCGCTGGGTCAGTGCCTGGTACCTACATACAATGCTGTCGACATAAGCATTTGTGATGTTTTCTGGTCAAGGTTAAGGAAGGACATCAACATTTGGGTTTGTTGACAATTTTCAGTAGATCAATATAGATAGATATTCACACACATACATATTATATGCTTCTTTCTTCATTTAGCATTTAACAACTATTCTTTTTTTCAGTCTCCTGACTTCGTATATTGTAATGTTACATCTGAAAGGGGTTGAAGCCTGTAATAAATAAATTAATCAATTAATTAATTAAAAAAATTGACTGAATCACATATTCAAGTTCTCTTGGTGAGTATTGATGTATCTGCTTTTTTTCAGATTATGGTGTTTTTTTTCTTCCCTTTTCACAACTATGTCTTTGTTGTCGCTTCTCAAATGGATATTGAGAGATGGATCATAAAAACTTTACAATTTACTCAACATGGAGAAGATCACTAACTGTTTACACCTAAATATTTGTCACTGGTAGTGGTCCCTCTTGCTAGGCATTCTAGTATCCCATTTTCTATTAATGGGATTAAACATCTGCATGAATGATCCATGTTTCCCAAAGGCTAGGACTGGAGTTTGATCAGTCCGGTCTTTGTAAGATCTGAATTCCTTAAACGCCATTTCATTTTAAGCAGGCACACCCTTGAAGGGAGAACTCAGACATTGCTGATAAATATAAAAAGCATTTGTTTGTCTTCCTTTTCCCTACAGCAAAGACCTCTTCTCCTGCCTAATTAATTTAAAGGTGACCAGTTTCTATTTGAACACGAATGCTTTTTGTTGACCAGTCATACAATTGAAGTGAGCACACTTATCAGTCTTTCTCCACAGGCATTCTTATGGACTGTCCACTAGAAACTAAGGGTCTGAACATAACTTCATTACAGGTCTTTTATCATCCTTTATTGTGTATGTGTTTGAATAACTTTGGAACAGTTCATCCAAGTAGTGCAAATATTAGCATATCAGAATCCCACCTTAGGTCAAGAAATGGGTAAAAGTTCAGGCCAAATGCATGACTGACCTCTAAGACTTCAATCTGTCAAAAAGACCTGTTAGAAATGTGTATACTAGTGAAATTAATGGGAGTCACAGCTCCCCAGAGAGGCAACTGCTCCACACAAACACACTCTAGGCTGAGCATGCCACCCACCCTGTATCATGTCTTTTAAAGTTCCTTCCCACAAACTGCTGCAGGGATTAATGAACTGTTTCCCAGCAACTTGATTGCTTCTTTTTTTGTGATCATTGTTTTTACATCCTACTGCAGAGGGCAACACATCATTTTCAGTCATTTTATCACATTTCTAACTCATTCAAATTCAAGTGGATAGTGGAGGCACAGCCTGTGAAAACTTTTGTATTGCTATCTGGATGCACTTTTCTAGTGAATGATATGGCTACTCTGGGTAGCACAATATGACAGCATGATAAAAAACAGACGCATCATGCTAAAGGCGCAACAGAAAGCTGCCCGTATTGTGACTGAGTAAATACCTCAGTATTTTCGCTATGCAGAAGACAGGAATATTCACATTGTACTAACCTGTATCCAGTCACTGTCCTTTTAAGGATGGCACCTGAATACATACATTGCACATAATTTAGGGTCTCTTAAACAACTGTGAAATTTTTGTGCCATATTACTTGCATATATCTTAAATATAATAACAGTTACTTATAACATGCCTATCTGTATGAGTCGAATATTCCAAGATTTTGTACCACACATGAGCCATATGGGGTTACATACAAAGTCAAGGGCTGTGCAAGTCTGAAAACTTTGTGAATTATACTCTTACAATGTGAGGATTAATGATATATATATATATATATATATATATATATATATATATATATTTATATATATATATATATATATATATATATATATATATATATAATTTTTTTTCTTTTTTTTAACATAATTGGATACTGCAAAGCATAAATTCAAATATACTATGCCTAGCATTACTTTGCATTGTTGGCCTATATGGTTTGAAAGAAGGTATTTGGTCTCAGACAGTAATGTTGGTATGTGACACATGCCATTTTTGTAAGGTTGGCCTGTGTAATGTAAATAAAGGCAATTTTTTTACAAACTGGAGGTTGGTAAGTGCTTCATTCTACCCTTGGCATGACTGGTCTTTGAGGTCTGGGAAAAGACATTTAACTCTTAATCACAAGCCAACCTTTTAAGTTTGGTCTGTGCAGCTTGAGTTAAGGCATTCTCAAGAAATAAGACCGGTGCACACCATCTCTACTTGACTTCTGACTTTAAAACAGGCCCATACACTCTCTTGTCCATAATTTTCTGTTTACACCATCAATCAGGTAGATTTTCTTCTCCCAACACAGCTTACAGAAATCAGTGAAATGAGAAAGACGGAATATAAACTGCACTCCATAAGGTGGAAAGAAGAATGAAATCCACACCTCTGGATTTCACATCCCTGACAAAAATACTACACTGTTCCTTTTGCCTTTGCCCTAACACATTGCGCAGCATTATTCAACTATAGATTATTACACTATGCATATCCTTTTTTTGCCTTTCTCAAATCTAGGGTCCCCATTAATTGAACTGCGTAAACTCACAAGCTTTTGCATTGAACCTCAGCTTTCATTTGTTTATTCCTGACCTCAAGCTACACTAAAGTTCTTCACCTACATCTAGAACACAGTACAGACTGACAGGAAAGATGGCATGTCAAGTGTTTACTCTACATCTGCAATAGCCTTCATTATGGCTATAAGAAGACACTTCCGTTTACCTGATTCACCAACAACTGCAAATGCACATAGTTATAGAAAAGTTTTAATAGGAGCGGTTTAAGGATATGATGAAACTTTTCGGAAACAGGACCATTTAAATACAGCTTTCTTAATATTTATAAATGAATGTTTAGAAATTGCAGAGATATTTAGAACAATTAAACCAAAAAAAACAAATGGCCATAAGGTTAATTTTCTATCATGAAATTGCAAAAAAAAATGCCTTGCAGTTCCAAAACAAATATCCAGCAGCAATCTGAGAAATGAGATATTATTAAAAATGTTGTCTCCAAGAGAGAGTAAGCACCTCTGTATCCCTCTCTACAATGACATTTGCTTATTCTCCACAAACAAATTTACACTGTGCTGAAAAAAGCTTTTCAATTATAGCCTTTCAGTCTCTCAATTCCCCTTTAAAGTAAGTACAATTATAATCTAAATTCAGATAGAAATGTAAAAATGTCTTCAAAAACAAAGCCAGATTCTTTTTTTTCCAACTGTGGGCTCACATGATTTACTGAGGAACTAATAAGCAATCTCCCAAAAACTAAGTCCTTCTACAACTGAAAACAGCAATGGCTATCTTCAGCAACCTGTAAAGCATACTCCCAGAAGCAACACCAAACTCCGCACATAAGCCTACACTTAATGGACCCCTGAAAACAAAGCCCATATGCCAAGAAAATCATTTACCCAGGACTCCTGTCATAGAGCACTCAACTGTATGACACACAGATGCCCCACTCACCAGACCGGACATGGAGAAGGTTACGGTCATTTGCTTATCTGGCGACAGGATCCATCAATGTACATGTGCACTCAACTTATGATTCTACCATTGCCCATGTGGGCATAAATTACCTGAGACATACCTCCCTGGAATATATGAAGAGAGACTTTATGGACCTCTCTGTATGTGTATCTTAGACTGGTATGTGCCTTGCATTGAGCAGCATTCTACTTTTGCAAAAGATAATGACTCAGTATGAACAAAAAAATATTTTTTTAACATCTGGCTTAGTTTCTGGTGTCAGTCTAGGTGGGTTTAATATCTGTCAGCCTTGGACATGGTTAACAGAACTTTTTGCTTTGACAAAGATGACCTACACCTGTCCTGCCTGGGCTTCCAGACTTTCTCTAAAATTTTATCCAACCCCTTAGAATCTTTTTAGGCAATACCAAAGTGACGAACCTATGAACATAGCAAATAAAAACAAAAGAACCTAAAGATGCTACTCAATCATAGGAGCCTTAACAAGAAACTCCACACCCTATAAGGTCTCCACACTCTGGAGAACAGACACCTCTGTACCGTTACTGAAACATGACTTAAAGACACAGAAAGTACTACAGCAGTGCTGGTTAAATAGGTTGATACCCTGGAGTTCTTCCACATGCAAATCATCCTAGATAGTGTCCCTTACTATGCCTTAGCAAGCTATAGGTCACCATCTATGTCTCAAGAATGCTACATCTCTTATCTAAACTTACTAGAGGCACTCTCCTTCCAACCAAACACTCTATTCATGGGAGAATTTTACTACTATAGACTAGACAACATACACTGCTTACAGCTTGCAGGCACATGGTTTCCTGGACTTTATTAACACAAAAGCCCGTGATCAGTTACAGCACACTTCACCCAAAGGTTCTATATTGGACCTTGTTCTCACCAATATGGAATTGCACTGGTGATGTTGGATCACAAAGCTGTCTCATACAAAATAAAAATTAACTTGGAAAACTCAGCAAAACCTGTTACAGTTAGAAGCAATTCTAAAGCAAACTACAACCTATTAAGCAACTGCCAAAATTCAGTTCCCTGCTCAACTCAAGAGTGCAAAACAGCCTATGCAGAATTATTCATAGAAACACTGTACAAACATGTAAATAGCTGCATAGAGGCTGCTGTACCTACCAGAAGTAAGCCTAAATCAAACTCCAAGAACAAACCACACTGGTAGAATCCTAATCTTAACAGGGTATGTAACAAAAGGAAAAAGGTAATTTCCAAAGTCGGAAAGAGCAACTTTCATAATGACAAGAGCTCACTAATTAAATAAGAAACTACGAGGACTAATTAAATCCAAGAAGTCCAATTAGGAGGTCAATATAAAAGAAAACCACAAAGCCTTCTACAGCTATGTCCAAAACATTAAAGGTAACATGCAAGAGTGTGCACCTTCACTGAGCAGAGTGACACAGCAACTCTGTTAGCCAACAGGTTCAGCTCAAACCTTATTCCCCACCCTCTGCTGGAGGAAGCCATAATGGTTGACATGTTTACCTCACATGTAAGAGGCACAGGGCTTGATACTCACTAAGGGAAATTGGCTAGATTTAAAATGGTCCACAGGGGCAGCTAGCCTAGTACTCATCTATGAACCTAAAAGAGAAATGGTTGGCAATGCTAACAAAACCAATGGTGAACTATTAATGGGAGGGTTGGCATGATGGTTAAGGTCTTAACCTCACATGTACAAGATACAGGGTTTGATTCTGATGCTGGCTGTTAGCTAGGCTTGTAATGATCTGCAGAGAAATAGCCTAGTATTTATGTATGAACCTATTTACCCCTTGTGAAACCCCTACCAGCATAACCCCCCCCCCAACAATCAGCATGGAGCAGGTTGTAGTGGCACTCTCTAAGGCTGAAAGCACAGCCTCACTGAGGCCTGATAGTATCTCTGGTTGCTTCCTAAATAGCCTGAAACATGATTTATCAAGACTACTTGAGTCACTTTTCAACAACAGCCTCAAAACAGGCTTCATACCAAGTGAATGGATGATGGCAACAATTATCCCTCTTCACAAGCGTGGTCCATCAACCGACCCCAAAAACTGCACACCCATTTGTCTGACTAGTGTAAAATGCAAAGCCATGGAACAAATTATCATGGAAATGATCAACAAAGACTGTGACAACCTACAGTCACTGGACACATCTCAATCTGGTTTTGTCAAAGGAAGATCATGCCTACTTAACCTGGTAGATTTCTCTGAAAAGGTAACCAAGGCAATGGATGAAGGGAAAATGGTGCATAATGCCTACCTAGACCTGGCTAAGGTTTTCAATACAATATTTTGGCCAAATGCACTGAACTTGGTATAAATCCCTACACAGCTCACTGGATTGACAGCTGGCTCACAGATAGGACCCAATGATTCAGGATTGGTGAGACCACCTCCAGCAAGAGACAGGTCACCAGCAGAGTACTACAGGGCTCTGTGTTGGGCCCACTCTTGTTTGGCATCTACTTCTCAAAGGTCAAAGCTAATGTCAAGGGCCTCTGACTCACCAATTTCACAGACAACTGCAAATTGGGAGCTATCATAAATTCCCCCTTGACACTAATATCCTGCAAGAGGGTTTGACATAGACAAATAACTGGTACCAAAGCATTGGATTACAACTCAGTGCACTCAGTGCAAAGAACAACATTATAGTGCATTTTGGGGAAAAAGTCTACCCAGGCAAATTACTTCATTGATAACATGCCAATAAGAGTTGACCCAGTACTCAGAGATTTGGAAAGATATGTAGGTAGTAATCTAGCCTTTGACCAATACATTGCCAAGATAGTAAGAAAACCATTCTATGTCTCCCAACTTATAAGTAAGGGTATGGCATCCAGGTCCAAGGAAGGTATAGTAGCACACTACTCATTCCTTATCAGACCCATCATTCAGTAAAATGCCCCCTTCAGCATGTAATAGGCATAAGCAAAGATCTCCCACACAAGTTCCTCGCCAAGAGAATCCACAGTATTAACACACTATCCTATACATGTTGCCTACATTCAGTCTCCTATAAGTTATTGAGAGGAAATCTGTGTTTTGCATATAAAGCATCCTTATTTCCAGCCATGATGGAGCCTTTGTTTACTGGAGTCACTTGCCATACAGCCCAACACCATACTCATGGGTGATTTTAATTATCCTACCATTGACTGGGAAGCATAAATGACCACAAGCATGCTGACTCAGAGGTTGTTGGACTTTCTTAATGCAAATGCTCATGCTCTTCCTAGTAAGATCGGACCATGAATCAGTCTTGTTCAATGTAATTGTAAGACCAGATATCCCATTAAGCTCAAAAATGTTTAAGAATTTTTCTAAGATAAATTACCTTCTATAAGTGATGGAATAAAAAGTTTCAAAGGCCCCTCAAATGCACATAACTCAGACTCCTATGCAGAGGTCTACATCAATGCCCTGTATAACCACTTAAGCAGTTGTATAGAATTGGCAGTACCTGACCAAATTAAAAACAGATCTTGCTGTAAAAACAAGTCACCCTGGTGGACCCCTGGTATAATCAGGCTATACAACAAAAGAAAGATACTAATGTCCAAGAACAAGAAGGGACTGTCTCAGCAGAGGAAGAAATCCCTCTCTAGCTTAAACAAGCAAATTAGAGATCTTGTCAAGTCCTCCAAAGCTAATTATGAAGCAAAAATAGCCTCCCTAGCTAAGAATAATCAGAAGGCATTCTTTAACTACATCCAAAATCTAAAAGGGAATACCCAGCTATGCTGGACTGATTGTGGATGGCAGTACCCATACTCAATGAGAGGTACTAGCCAACTTGCTAGCTGACAGATTTGGAGAAAACTTCACTCCCCATGTCCCTTCCAGTCATTCCCCCAGATTATACCTGCCACCATTCCTCAGCCTGTTATCTCAAGAGAGCAGGTCCTCTCAGTGCTCTCCAAGGTCATAAACATGGCATCAGTGGGAACAAATGACATCCCAGGTTGCCTTTTAAACAACCTAAAACATGACCTAGCAGACTCACTTGAATCCCTATTTAATCACAGCCTAAGAACTGTCTATGTTCCGGGAGAATAAAGAACAGTAATCCCTCTGCACAAAGGAGAACATCAACTGACCCTGGGAACTATAGGCCCATAAGCTTGACTAGCCTCATCATATGTCCTTGTTAACAAGAACATAGGTAATCTCCAAAATGTGGAGCCATCTCAGTTTAGATTTGTTAAAGGTAAATCATGCCCGTTAAACATGGTTGACTTCTTCAAGAAAGTCACCAAGGCCCTGGACGAGAGAAAGACAATGCATATAATTTATCTAGACCATTTGAAACAATCCCTCACTCAGGTATTATACAGAAATTCTTCCAATTGGGAAGTAACCCCTACATTACCAGATAGGTAGCCAATTGGCTCATTGACAGGACACATACTGTCAAAATGGGAGACTTCACCTCTAGCAAAAGACCAGTCACCAGTGGCATCTGTGCTGGGCCCCTTACTGTTTGGAATTTATTTCTCAGAAGTCCAGGCACACTTGGATGGCTGTGGCTGTCCAAGTTCACTGACAATTGCAAATTGGGAGCAATCACTGAGTGCCCCAACTATGTTAATATACTGCAGACAGGGTTAACGCAGACAAACAAATGGTGCCAATGCCATGGACTAAATCTAAATGCTTTGGGAAAGCTGACATCCCTGCTAATTACATTATACACAGATAATTACATTACAGATAACACCCCTGTAAGTGTAGACCCAGTGATAATGATATGGGTACTCAGGTTGATAGCAATCTAAACTTTGACCACCACATACACAGAGTAGTAAGGAAATCCCTCTGTGTGGCACATCTTATAAGTAAAGGCATCACATCTAGATCTAAGGATGGTATAATTCCATTATACTTAGCCTTCAGCAGACCAGTAATTAAATACAATGCTCCCTTTTGATGTACCTCACCAGACACTTGCAACAACTTGAGACACCATAGAGGTTTCTCACCAAGAAATTACAAGGTATACAAAACAAGTATTACATGGAAAAAATGTATTCTGTCTCCTACAGATTGCTATGGGATGACCTGTACCTGGCTTTCAGTGCAGTCTCTGACCTGGCCCTGATGGAAATGCTACACATTTGTAAAGCAAACTGCAGGAGAATCACTTGCTCCAGAGATTTTAACCTCATCTGCAAGAGACTGTCACTTCTCTGGAACAAGCTTGCAATTCACGTGAAACAGAGCACCTCCCTGACCCTCTTCAAACATGACCTAGATCAATGGTTGGGTGACCTCACATTCACTCCTGGGGTGGTGCCTATGTCCTTCCTGCAAAGAGGATGTCGGTATTAAGTACCATAGATCTTTACCTCTGCAAATTTCATTTACCTAAAGACCAACAATTGGGGCAACTCCGGATAAAAATGGCTAGGCTTGTAATGGCTTTAGGGCCATTAGCCTACTAACCTCTTATGAACCTATAAAACTTGAAAGGTTGCAATCTGCCATGCATCTGTTCTTGCATAGCAGGCTCTAACTCTATGCTTGTGCTTTTGACTTCTCTGTCAATTAAGATCTGTTGTATAAAAGGTTATTTTTTCTTCCTTTTTTTGCTAATGAGGAGAATTAGACGATAAAAAAAAGATTTCTTGCACTGGAACTATTTACAAAGAATCCTGCTTCATAACATTTGCCCTCCCTCTCACTATGTAGGACATGCAAATAAAATAACAGCCAATAACTCAACTAAATCCAGTGACCTCTACTTGATAAACAGCAAAACAACAATAAGTCACTCAAACCACGAACTGTTCACTGCATACATGTGTATTAACAAACAAATAAATGAATAAAAGTTAGTTCAAACACTTTCACCTAGTCAAGTCCTTTAGGCATAATGAATGAATGAACTCACAAACAAGCATTTATATCATTATCATAGTCACATGATCATCTTAATTACACTCATTTCTGAAACTCTCTAAGCATGGGTTTTAAAAAACACTTCCATTCAAACCCAGTGCTATCTGTGCCCCTAGGCGAAGTATCCAGTAAAAGTCATCCATTTCTGTATGCTCTTTAATATTGTCACCACGTATTGTATCAGTTAAAACCTTTTATATAGAAAACTTAAAAGCATAATTAAAACCCTTTTCCTTCTTATGTTTGTATAAAGCATTTGTCAGCACCTCTCTTTTAATTTCTGACAAATGATTTCCAATACGTTCTTTGAACTTCTGATTGGTTTTCCACACATAGTATGCTTGACATGAGTTACATCTAGCTAAGTATGCAAGATTTTTTGTTTCACAATTACCATATGCATTATAGTATGCTTGACATGAGTTACATCTAGCTAAGTATGCAAGATTTTTTGTTTCACAATTACCATATGCATTAAGCTTATATTCTCTACCAGTTATAGGATGAATAAATATGTCATCTTCATAAATACATCTACAATAACTACACCTACCACATTAAAATGTACCCTTTATATTTCTCTTAGTGTATCCATTAACTCATGTTTGCTCTTTATAACATAAAAGATATTTCATATTTTTACTATTTCTATATCCAAAACTAGGTCTATCTATATTATTTAAGTTCATTTCTGGTATATCTTGTAAAATATGACAGTATTTACTAATTATGTTCTTAACTTTAGTTGTATTATTGTAATAAGTCAGCATGCATCTGATTTTATTTTGTGCATCCCTTTTCTAATTTGGTGTTTTCCTTTGTCTCTTAACTTCATCACAATTTTAACCCTTTTCTTATTCAATGAAAATCAGAAATCACATTATCCAGCTGTATATTCATATTTTCATCCACAGTATTAAGCTTGGCTACCCAAAGTAGCTGATTCTTCACTACGTTGTCAGACATATATTGTGAGAGATCTACTTCACAACACCAAAAACTTACAATACTGAAATCCATATTCCCAAGCACAGAATGCCAAAAACTCAAAATACTAAGTTGAATTTCATTATACTGAAACTGGAAATGCCACAGTCCAGATTACTGACTTTAATGAAGGCAGTAGTATGTAAATGTGTGTCAAAAGAGGTGTGTCTTTAAATTTTTGTAGTGTCAAAAATAATGGCGGATGTTTTGTACAACGCTCCTGGCAGTATTGGAAGTTTTTACTCTCCAATATGGTCCCAAAAATGTATGTGCCCTTTTCTCCACTGTAGTGCGATCCTGGATTTGGTATATGTAGTTGGGGGGGCACATGAACCAGCTCAAAGCAATACTCTCTGCCACTACCGAAGTTA
Organism: Protopterus annectens; assembly: GCF_019279795.1. Classification (NCBI taxonomy): domain Eukaryota; kingdom Metazoa; phylum Chordata; order Ceratodontiformes; family Protopteridae; genus Protopterus; species Protopterus annectens. Next base: position 424,531,456 of record NC_056739.1, read on the forward strand.
GTATTAAGTAATAATATATTTTTATTTCAGAAACAGCTCTCTTAAAGAAGGGGGATAGCAATGGGAACACATATTGTGATGTGTGCATGGGAGCGTAAATGTGTGTTTCCTTCAGAAAATTGTTTTTTATCGACACTTCATAGATAAGTATTTTTTTATTTGGAGAGGGAACATGGAGAGTTTTAATGAATTTTATGATTATTTATCAGAAATTAGTTTGTTCTTAAGTTTTAAGAAAACAGTGTTACCAGAGAGTATTGACTTCCTAGCTATTACAATTTTTAAGAATGGTGATGAAACACTTGGCACTAAGTTATGCAAGAAACCTGCTAAAAGGAATGCATATTTACATAGAAACAGTATGCATCCACAATATATGTTTGACAACGTAGCAAAGAATCAACTCCTTAGGGTAGCGCAGCTTAATACTGTGGATGAAAATATGAATACACAGTTGGATAATGTGATTTCTGATTTCAATGGAAGAGAATATAATAAGAAACAGCTAACACAATTTGTGGTGAAATTAAAAAAACAATGGAAAACAATAGCTAAACCTATTTTCTCAGCAGAATTAGAAAACAGATTTATCTCTAAGCATGCACAAGATAAAATAAGATGCATGCTGACTTATAACAATAATACAACTAAAGTTAAGAACATAATAAGTAAATATTAGCATATTTACAAGATGTATCAGAATTGAATTTAAATAATATAGTTTTAGATATACAAAAAGTCAAAATCTGAAACATCTTTTGTTATAAAGAGCAAACATGAATTAATGGATACACTACGATAAATAAAAGGGTACATTTAAATGTGGTAAGTGTAGATACTGTAGATTTATTTGTGAAGATGACATATTTATTCATCCTATAACTGGTAGAGAATATAAGCTTAATGCATATGGTAATTGTGAAACAAAAAAATCTTGCGAACTTAGCTAGATGTAACTCATGTTAAGCATACTATGTGTGGAAAAACAATCAGAAGTTCAAAGAACATATTGGAAATCATTTGTCAGAAATTAAAAGAGAGGTGCTGACAAATGCTTTATACAAACATAGGAAGGAAAGGGGTTTTAATTATGCTTTTAAGCTTTCTATATTAAAGGTTTTAACTGATACAATACGTGGTGACAATATTAAAGAGTGTAATGAAATGGATGAGTTTTAATGGATACTTTGCCAAGGGGCACATATAGCACCGGGTTTGAATGGAAGTGTTTCTTTAAAACCCATGCTTAGAGAGTTTCAGAAATGAGTGTAATTAAGTAAGATAATCATGCGACTATGATTATGATATAAATGCTTGGTTGTGTGTTCATTCATTTATTATGCATGAAGAAGCCTGACTAGGTGGAAGTTTTTGAACTAGCTTTTATTCATTTATTGTTTGTTAATAAACGTGTATGCATTAAGTGGTTTGTGGTTCCAGTGACTTTTTGTTGTTTTACTATGTAGGATATGTGAGGATTCCATTCTGTTAAGAGCCTTCACACATTTTAGCACAGAAATATTTATAGTCTTGGTGGCGGTAGGATGGGTTGATTAAAACACCATATATGGAGAATTTGCAGTCATTTAGCTTTGGCATTTCAAACCACGTCACTGGCATTAGGTACTTTTTGTGCTGAGCAGCTGCAGAAACACTGGTAAACCAATGAGTGGAGTTTTGCAATGAATTATCAATGGAGGGTTTAGCCAGATTGGTGGCACAGAGGGATACTGACCTTACTACCCAGGCCATCCAAATTCAACCAACAGCTTGGGCAATTGATAGGCTAGCAGGGGAGTAATGGACTCCACCTATCCTGAGAGGTATGGAGGGAGGGGGGTGGCTCCCAGCCAACTGAATCCATGACTCAGTGTAGTAAAATGGAGGTAACACACAACATCAAAAGTAGCAATTGAACAGGAATTGTAGGCACTATGGATATTTAAGCCAGTAACATTACCTCCCTGTCTTGAATATGAAGGAGCACGCATGCACAGTTATGGTGGAATATAGACAGCCACTATGCTGAAGCAGTTAATTCATGGCTGAGATACTGGTGAAATATCTGCCTGGATGAGGACTCTCTGCTCAAGACTGTCCTGGCAGACCTGAAAGGATGATGGTCCTCATCACCAGAGAATCAGGGATGGTATATGACTGGGTCAGTGGGCAGGAGAGGCAAAAATATACCGAAAAAAATTTTCAGTGGAAGACTTCAATAAAGTGTATATTATGTTATATTGAAATGTATGAACTATTACTTTTATATTTCATTATTAGTCCAAGTAACTGAACTACATGTAAGCATATCAGCAAGTCATACAAATATGCAATACATAAAAATAAGCAGCTTTGCATGGGAAAGCCCCATCAACCCCCAGATGTGAAGTTCCCACACTTCCATATAGTCTCACTCCAACTTTGTCTCCTAAAACTGTTTAACAATGCTTGCTCTTTCTTTACTGCCAAATAACATCAGATTATACCTCAGAGCATTAGTGTGAGCTTCTATACACTGTTCTACATGTAACAGCTGACAAAAAGATACCTTAAACCAATGCATCTCAAGCAACTCAGATACAAGGAAACAGAGGCTGAGCACGTTAATGTGGGAGAAATCATAACAAATGTTGAAAATCTAGAAACTTTGTTACAGATGATAATTCCCAGACATTAGTAGGTTCTAATGTATTAAACATTTCTTCTGTCACATTGTCTGATGCTGCTATTAAACTTTTGAATAAGGGATAACATATGTTCCTGGTTTCTATGTTCATGAAGATTCTGTGATTCAAGATGTTCAATCATTCTGCCGGTTGTTGAAATTAAAACTATTTTTTGGTTCACAGGACATCTCTCAAACATCCACTGACTTTAAGTTCAAAAAATCGGAATTCCAACCTCTATGGATAAATATGTGGCCATTTTTCAAAAATCTGTTCTTAAAGATTTACATTTTCATGGTTATGAGACCCGTATGTTGGGCCATAGTTTATTCAGGGCTGAGCAACAAGTTCTTCAGGAACTTAGGGAAAATCATAATATTGTTATAGTTCCAGCTGACAAAGGGGGAGCAGTAGTGGCAATGGGCATGGCGTATTATACAGCTGAGGCCTACAGACAACTTAGAAATGCCCTACATTATATGCCTATGCCTTTGGACAAGAGGCATTTTCAGAAAGAAATTGATTCCTTTTAAGAGTTGGCTGTTGAGGAAGGAAAAATAAATACTTCGGTTGCACAACATCTTAAAGTAAATGATCCTCAGAAACAGATACTTTATTTGCTGCCAAAAATTCATAAAAGCCTGTTGAAACATCCTGGCATACCAATAGTATCTGGTACAGGCTCACTTACGGAACCTTTATCAGAATTTCTCACCAAATATTTGTAGCTACTCCTATCGTTAGTTAGATCGAGGATAAAGGACACCACCGAATTTCTTAGAATTATCAGTGACATCCATCTATTTATTTGTGAGTCGATAACTGAGTAGGTAGACTCCCCCATGATGACTTGCTTCAGCCATTATCTCGTTATCATGTAGTCATGATACAGTGGTTGTAGAAAGCAATACACTGCAGTTTGCTGACTTAACCATACAGCCACAGGTAGCAAAAAAAAATCTCATTCAAGCTGACGAAATTACAAGAGGCAACAGATCCATTACAAACTAACAAACCACCAAGCACAGAAGTCTACTAGTACTTTTTAAGAAATGTAAATGGATATACTGTTTTATTTTACTGGTGTAAAAAGTATATGGAGAGGACGCATGCCAGCAAGTAATACAAACCCTAGCTCCACAGGAGTGAAGAGATAAATCTCTGACTATTATTATTATTATTATTATTATTATTATTATTATTATTATTAGATGATGATGATTATTATTATTACTACTATTGCCCTTATAATAATAATAATAATAATAATAATAATAATAATAATAATGATAATAATAATCATGCCTATTTGCTAACTGTGTAAGCCTACTGGAGATACAGTCCCTTTTCATGGGTGAATAGCTAACAATGCCTGGTTAACCTACTTGCTTAAAGTCACACAGTAGTCATATAAGGGCTGAGGGAATTAAACCCTATATCACAGGAACTACAGCTCACACCCTTATCCCTGTGCATCATCTTCCAGGTTATGACCAAGGAGATGAGAGTTCAACAGCTCAGGCACATGCACAGGCTTGTAGAGACTACAAGAATTAAGTGGCTCAGTTAGCTTTCTTGTGATCATGATGACAGGATGGGAACATGCTTGGGAACAATGTGCGAAGCAGAACTATATGTGGAGCATCAGCAGACGTGCTGTTCTACAAGGCAACTAAGGGTATTTCATTAGCTTGTGCATGGGCATGTATTCACATCATTCTGGCCCATTGCACTCTGACCCCTTGAATACTTCTGCCATGCAGAGGTAACTTTAGGACTTAATTAAAATACTCCAGTTTCAAGCATTTGAATAATGACTCCCATTCCCAGCAAGCTTGACTATCATCTAACAAGAAGGAATGAGCTGTAGGTTTCTCACTCCCTGGGAAGTGAATGAGTCTATAACGTGGCCAGTAGGGCAGGTCTTTATGGCTACAATGAAAGCAGCCTCCCAAAGAAACAATACAAGGCTTTATGGGAAAAGCCAAAGAGGTAAAGCTATTTATTATCTTGCTATAGGCCTGTATTCTTAATTTGCACAGTAAGACTCTAGCTAAAAATGTTCCTTCTAGGATGACCAAGGTCCTTTAAAATCTAGTACATGAATACCATAGTCCTAAGAGCCACATAAGAATTCTTATTAAGATTTTACATCTGTGAAACATTGCCCTGAGTTATTCTGTATTTTGTTAATTTAAAAAAAAAGTATTTTATATACTTTCTTGGCCCTGTCTTTTAAAGTACAGCCCCACTCAAAAATATTGAAAAAAGAAAAGCATAAGTTTTTCTTCAAATATTGAAGAAATGGGTTTATAATAGATGCTCGACCGTCCAAAATGGCAAACACCTAATGAGCGACACATATAAGCCAAAGGACGAAAAGCGCGAAGGCCGTAAATGTCAAAAAACGGAACGCCGAATTAATTCCCGTGGCCAGCAGGGTGATCGTGGGGAAGAGGAAATATATCCTTTTCCCCACTGTAGCACGATCTCAGAGTTGGTATATATATATATATATATATATATATAAGTAGGGGGGGTGGAGGGCACAGCCCTCCACATGGGGGGTGCAGGGGGGCTTGCCCCCTTGCAAATGTATGATTAATGAAGTTTGTTTGTGTGTGGTGCTGTTGTAGTCTAAAGTGCATTCAGTATTATGGTTTTCGACATTTAGGTCCTTTGCTCTTTTCGTAGTTCGGCGTATATGTGTCGCTTATTAGGTGTTCGTGGTTTTGGACGTTTGGTTTTTTGATATAGACCCGAATAAATTTATTAATTTCTCTACCAGTGTATGTTTTTTTTATTACTTTTTTAATTTCTTGCATGCCCAAAATGCCTGAAAGGGGACTGCCATGCTGATTGATTTTGTTTTACTGTCAAAGATTTCATCTTCCTGATGTCATTTTATAGGGAAGGAGAGAAAACCCTGTGATGAGAGAATCATTTACTATGGTTTTACATTTTATGGTTCTCTCTTTGCATCATCACACAACAGTACTGTGATTGACACTTCTGATTGTCAAAATCAACTTGTCTTTTTCATTAGTTTGCTTTTTTTGCTGTTTTATTATTGACCATCCTCCAAAGCAGACTTTGAGTCCAAATTCGCCACATCTACTAGAGAAATCATAAGGCCTTCTTCACATATGTCCACAACCTCAAAGGAAGCACCAAGATCTGTTCAGAACTGGTGGTCAAGGACACCACATATACAAATGCCGTAGATATAGCAAACTTGCTAGCTGAGAGATTCAGCAAAAAGTTTACCCCTCTGTCCCCCATCAGTAAATCAGGACATCCCCAGTACCTGCCCCCTTCCCCTTATATCTAGGGAACAGGTCATCACTGCTCTCTCAAAGCCAAAAAATACAGCCTCCATGGGACCTGATAACATCTCAGGCTGCATCCTATGTGAACTCAGGCAGGAACCTGCAGCACCATTAGGCACCCTATTCAACCAAAGTCTGATTATTGGCTTCATCCCAGCTGAGTGGAGGACAGCCACTGTTATCCCTTTACACAAATGTGGAGCATCCACTGATCTGGGAAATTATAGACCCATCAGCCTAACTAGCCTGATCTGCAAGGCCATGGAATGGATTATCATGGATCTCATTAACAAGGACATTGGCAACCTCCAAACACTTGATCCCACACAGTTTGGCTTTGTCAAAGGGAGGTCATGTCTGCTAAATTTGGTCAACTTGTTTGAGACAGTCATCAAAGCCATGGACGAGGGGAAGACAGTGCATGCTGCCTACCTTGACCTGGCCAAAGCCTTTGACACTACTCCCCACTTGGGCATAATAGATAAACTCTCTCAGCTAGGCATCAATCCATGTTACCAGATGGGTAGCAAAGTGGCTCAATGATAGAACCCATGTAGTCAAAATAGGGGAAGCCACTTCAAACAGTCGGTCCGTAACAAACAGTGTACCCCAGGGTTCAGTCTTGGGGCCTCTGTTATTTGGGATATATGTTTTTGAGGTGCAGGCCAAAACTAGTGGGCTATGGCTGACCAAGTTTGCAGATGACTGCAAGCTGAGTGCTGTCATCAATTCCCCTAGTGATGTGGACATCCTCCAAGAGGGTCTTACTCAGACAAATGACTGGTGCCAGAAACATGGCCTCAAGCTGAATACCAAAAAAATGTATCATCATTCCCTTTGGGGAGAGTGACATCCCCACAAATGATCACATTAATAACAATGTCCTAAGCACTCAATCAGTCGTGAGGAATTTGGGCACTTAGGTTGATAGCAACCTGACTTTTGACCACAATGTTGCTTCCATTGTACGGAAAGCCTTTTACATGGCCCATCTCATAAGTAAGGGTATCTCATCCAGGGACAAGGAGGTCATAACATCCCTATAGTCTTCCCTTATAAGGCCCATTATTGAGTACAACGCCCCTTTCAGCATGTACCTTGCAAAGTACATGCAGCAGCTGGAGAGACCACAGAGGTTTCTCACCAGGAGAATCCAGGGCCTCAAACATCTACCATACACAGATAGGCTAAAAGACCCATCTCTCTAATCGGTTTCATACAGACTCCTCAAAGGCAATCATGGACCACACCTTGATGGGACTGCGGCATATCCACAAGTCAAGCTCCACTTGAGTAACCGCAACTGTGGCCTCAACCTGGTCTGTGACATCAACAAGACATTGGTGGGACAGATGTGTGTCCCAGAGACTCCCCCATCTATGGAATAGACTCCCTCTCCACATCAAGCAGAGTACCTCTTTACCCCTTTTTAAGCGCAATCTGGATAACTGGATGGGAAACAGAAAATATCCCTGGGATTCCACCCATGTCCCTGCTGGACAGGGGCATCAGGTGCTGATTTGTCTAAACATGGGTGAAACTCTTGGCTAGGCTTATAACGGCCTCAGGGCCAATAGCCTAGTAACCTCCTATGATCCTATAATCCCTGATACAGCATTTTGATGAATGTTTGAATGTCAGGCTTGAAAACAAAGTTAAGTTAGTTCTACTTATCAAAGTAGTAACTGTAGTTTAGTGTCTAAGTGAGAGCAATCTGAGCCTGTGAATAACAGGTGTTATTAAGGCTGAGCCGGCTTGTGTTGCATTTGCATTTTCACACTGTGGTTACAATGAGTGCTTTTAAAGGAAAACTCCACTCTCTCCTACAGTTTAACTCAATCCATAGGTTTCTTTTCTCCCTACAATATGGTTCCAGTATTGTGCAGGCACCAGAAACCTGCTTGCACTTTTTATAACTTTTACTTCCTTGCATTGGTATCAAAGGAAAGGAAACCTAGCCTACCTTTTTTAAGCTTAACTTTTCACATACTTTGCAGGGGAATAGGTCTCTGCCTGCATGACACATTGTAGATACAGTTAAATATCTAGTTTACCCTGTCAGGCACTGCTGTCGATCGTAGATGGGCAATTAATGCTGCTAATGTCAGAAATACAGCAACTGCTATAAAAAAGGCAGGAAAGCTGTGGAGCTGTTTCCACTGTTTTTATTGCAGAGATGAGAAGAAATCAACACCCCCTCCCCCATATAGCAAAACAAAACAATTAGATCAGTCAAGGATTTAAAGGAAGTTGTCACCTCTTCTGACAAATTTATATAAGCACCACCACTGTACTGAAATGCTAAGCTTTAAATGTTGGTTATTTGTAATAGTTTATATGCTAAGATAACTTAAATGTAGTAACCAAGCTTTCTGTGACATTTAGAGAAAAGTCAGAAAATAATTTTCTTGTAAAGTATCAACAAATCTACCATTTTCAAGCCAATCCCCCCCCAGGACAGAACTGCAGAAAGGGAGACAAGTGGCAACCCTATCAACTAGGTGCACTATTTATAAAAAGTTCTTTATGCTTTTTTGTGACATCCTCCTAGAGGGACATGCATATCTGGTACATGCAGATCCATGGTAAGAGATTCCCACTGACTTTCAGTCAGTCCTTGCATTGTTAGAGTGCATGAGCATTTTGTAGTCCACAAAGGAAATGTGACCATTGATGGCAACCATAATATACAGCTGAACTTACTTTAACATACATTTACTATGTGCTCTTGCATTAAAAACCTTAAGAAAATGAAATCAGACATACTTAACTGCATTTAAATGCACACACACACACACACACACACACACACACACACACACACACACACACACACACACACACACACACACACACAGAGTCAGGCATGTGCATTTAAAAGCAGTACTGCATCCCACATATAGTATTCTATATGCTGCATACATTTTTATACATTCACACCCATTCAGACCGAGATATATATAAATATATATATATATATATATATATATATATATACATACATATATACATATATATATATATATATATATATATATATACATATATATATATATATATATATATATGTGTGTGTGTGTGTGTGTGTGTGTGGAGTGTGTTTATGTGTCGACACACACATAAAGTTGCACAAAATTTTCATTTTGATTTGTTTTTCTTTAAAGTACATGAAGTACACAAACAGGCATATAATCTAGTTTTCCGTTATAGACACACCTACACTCATATGTTTTTGTACACATATACTATATATATATATATATATATATATATATATATATATATATATATATATATATATATATATATGATATATCATATGATCAACAAACTTTTCAGACAGACCAAAACACCTAAAGCTCAAAGCACCGAAAACTCATTTGGTTGATACTCATAATATCAACACATTAAATTTACAACATTATGCCCTTTCCCCACTGTAGCGCGACCCTGGAGTTAGAATAAATAGATAGGGAGGGGTGTGGGGGGCAAAGCCCCCCGCATACATCATAAATTTTAAACATGCATGTGGATAGTTATAACAAAAATGACACCCCCCCACACCCCCTAACTATTTATTCTAACTCCAGGGTCGCACTACAGTGGGGAAAGGGCATAATGCTGTGAATTTTATGTGTTGATGTTATGAGTTTCAACCAAATGAGATGAGTTTTTGGTGTTTTGAGCTTTAGGTGTTTTGGTGTCTGTGAAATGAGTGTCGATCATATGAGCTTTCGATCATATGAAGTAGACCCATATATATATATATATATATATATATATATATATATATATATATATATATATCTATATATAGATTCTCCTTATATCTAAATGGCAATGCTCAGATCTGCTCTGAGCTAAAACAGAATGGCATTAAATATACTGATCCCAAGGATATTGCCAATATCCTGGCAGATCGATTCAGTGCCAACTTCACCCCACTCTCACCCCCTAAACGGCCCATCTCAATACCAGAAGATTGACAAATTCCGGTAATAACGGACACACAGGTAAAGAACACACTCTCCAAAGCTAAGAATACAGCATCCATGGGACCAGATGACATCCCGGGCTGTGTACTACATGAACTACAATATGAACTGGCACCTCACCTCAGTGTCATGTTTAATCATAGCCTCACCTCAGGTTTTGTGCCCACTGAGTGGCGCAGAGCTACAGTTATCCCACTCCACAAGGGGGACTCCACCTTGGATCCCAGAAACTACCATCCCATCAGTCTGATGAGTCTTATCTGCAAGGCGATGGAGTATCTGCAAGGCCATGGAGCGTATTATCATGGAACTTATAAACAAAGACACTGGCAACCTTCAAACACTGGACCCCACCCAGTTTGGGTTTGTGAAGGGCCGATCCTGTCTCCTGAACCTGATTGACTTCTTCAAATCAGTCTCCAGAGCCAAGGACAAGGGTAAGGTGGCCCACACAGCCTATATAGACCTAGCCAAGGCCTTTGACACCATCCCCCACTCTGGAATCATAGATAAACTTACTAAGCTGGGCATTAATCCCTACGTCACCCAATTGGTTGCCAACTGGCTTACTGCCAGAACCCACACTGTAAAAGTAGCCGACTCCAAATCCAGCTCCAGACAAGTGACAAGTGGAGTACCTCAGGGTTCAGTCCTGGGACCGCTCTTGTTTGGCATCTACTTCTCTGAAGTACAGGCCAACACTAAGGGACTCTGGCTAACAAAGTTCGCAGATGACTTCAAACTGGGAGCCATTATTGAATCCCCAAATGATGTGGATACTCTACAAAAGGGCCTTACAGAAACAGATGCTTGGTGCCTAAGCCATGGGCATTAAAATAGCGCAGAAAACAAAGATACAGTAACATGTTTTTTTTTTAGTTCTAAGGAGGAGTTTTCCTTTAATGTTAATTATTCCTTCCCCAACTCAATCACTTACATTATCCCAGAACTCTATATAATCCATGAATTGATAATAAAAACTACAAGAAGACAAAATGCATTTTTAGAGAAAATGCAGTACAGAAAAAACTGCAAAATCAAGTACTGAGAGAATATCAGAAACACAAGATAAAAACATTTATTCTCTTTTATGGTATTGTGAAGGTTTGATTAAATGGAAAGACAGTTAATTTGTGATAAGAAAAAAAATGAATTAAAGCATGGGTAGGGTTTTCTTGTTCACTTATATTGGAAGCCCTTACTTTTCTTCTGACTCAGAAGTGGAGCCCCAGGCTACACTGTTTATGTGATACTGGTAATCTGTGACTGATAAGCAAATGACTGAAAACTGGGAACAGTCATTGAATATCCCCAAGATGAGAACACCTTTCAAGAAGGTATAACACAGACAAATGCATGGGGCCAAAGCCATGGCTTAAAATGCAATACAAAGAAATGCATTGTAGTACCTGCTAGGAAGTCTGCCACCTCAGGTAACCACATCATCAATAAAACACCCTTAAAAGCTGATTCATGAGTCAGGTATCAGGAGATCACGTCGATGGCAACTTAGCCTATGACTAACGTGTCCAGGATAGTAAGAAAATCCATCTGTGTTGCTCAACTTGAAGCAAGGACATGGCATCTAGGTCGAGAGAGGTTATCGTACTGCTGTACTATGAAATTATCAGACCCATCATAGAGTATAATGCCCCATTCGGTATGTACCTGATCAGACACATGCAGCAACCAGAATGTCCACAAAGGTTTCTTACAGAAAGAATACAGAGAGCAAACACAATGTCCTGTGCTGATTCCCTGAAAGCCCTGTCTCTTTACTCAGTATCATACAGACTTCTGAGAGGTGATCTTTGCCTAGGATCAAAGACATCCCTGGACCCTGTTTTGATGAACCTTTTGTACATCCACAAATCAATCAGCATTAGAGCTACTAGATTAAAATATCTAAATTTTGCTTGCTACATAGATAAGACATGTTGAAGAGGTAGATGTGTTTTGCAGAGAATTCCCATTCTCTGGAACATGTGCCCCATCAATGTGAATCAGAGTTTCTTCCTGTCCCTCAAGTGTAACTTGGACTAATGGATGGACAGTCGGAAATTTACCCATGGTCTGGCTCCTATGTCTCTGATGGACAGAGGCAGTCAGTAAATCACCCCCATAAATTAAATATAAATCAAATTTCTAAGTCACATTTAGGTTGCATGAATAGGCTCATAAGGGACCTAAGTTGGTGTTAGCCTAGTATACACCAATGAACCTAAGAACCTATAAAGCATGTTTTAATACATATCTTTAAGGGCTATTATTTTTAAATGGCTCTGTTGTTCGAGTCAATTGCCTAACCTAATTACTCTAGCTATCTTAGTCTCCATGGTATAGCAGGTGATGAGACAATCATAGGAAAGGAAAAACAAGATTTCACTAAAAAGCAAACAAAAACAAGTTCAGGTATATAACAAATCGACTATTATGCTTTTTCTGTAAGTGGCATTTCTGGTGCTAGATTATGGGGAAGGAAAATCACATTCTGGAAAGAAAAGCCTGACATTCAGTAACAGTTGTGTATGAAAATGTCAGGGCTATATTTTGTATACAAAATCATATAGCAGATTCAGATCATGTATTCTCATCTAAGAAGAATGATATTTCCCTGAAATTAATGATGATACAGGATAGTCTTCTTTTTCCAATGACTAGTGAGCTTTGGGCTAGTCACACAAGGGAGAGCAATAATACTGCACTGACACACAATCAAAGGTGAGTACATGAGCTTTGGGCTAGTCACACAAGGGAGAACAATAATACTGCACTGCCACACAATCAAAGGTGAGTCCTTGAGGTGCTGCCATTTGCAATTCATTGAACTATGGTAATGTAGAATGCATTACTACAGGTAATCTATCCCCTACAGGTTTTCAGTGCTCTCAAATGAATATGAGCATTAAAAGTCAATTAAACAAAATTGAGACTCCATACTGAGACATTAAATTGACTGCTGAAATTGTTCATTTATGGTCTACCAGACCTTATTATTTCTTTATTTGTAATCCCCCTTTCTAATGCATATACACACAAGCACACATAATCAATCGCAACATTCAGAAAGGCTGTTTCAGTGATATGACACATCATCCAAACTACTACCTTAGGTATTTGCAGCAGGAAAAAAATATTCATTGGTAACTCCATATGACTTATCAAAGTGGTGCAAATTGCAGTCATTTAACCATTCAAATAGTGCATTGTCAATAGTCTACACTGATAGCGTAGAAGGATAGAGCCCTGACTTTGGCCCGGGCAACTTGAATTCTAATCACACAGCCAGGGAGATGGGTGTTCTGATCCTAGGGGAAAAGATAATGGCGCTTATCTGGCTTGTATGCCTCTTCTAATGAGAGAGTCTGGATATGTTCCACCAAGAAAAGATGATTTGCTTTTCATAGTGCCTGTTTTAGTATATAGTTTTATCCATTTATTTAATTTTATCTACTTATGTATTCAGATTCATGTAATAATACTATTTTGTTATTTAAAGTGTTTGTAATACAGAGATCATCATTGAGTCAATAAAACACTCTTCATTGATCACAGAATATAATTTAGGATAATACATGTTAGATATTGTGTTTTCTTTGGTAAATTTGTCAGTCCAAGTGTTGCATTTGAAGGCGATAATCATCTCAGCAGTGCACTAGTGACTGTTATTAACAAATGTACCTCACAATAAGTGGACTTGCAGAAAAACAAAACTTGAAAAGGTACAATGGGAAATGCTCCTGTTTAACAAAGGTACTGATGCTATCCAACTTCTATAACACTTTACCTTCACAGAGGAAAAGAAGGGAAGCCAAGATGAACAGTCAGAGGAAGATGCTCTGTACATTTGTTTTTATTAATTTTCAGTTTGGAAATGTTTATGTTAACCAATCCAAAGCATTATTTTTGAAGGATGTGGTATTTGTGACAATTGTGATTGCTTTAGATGTATAATATATGGTTATAAAAATGTTGATTTCTTGTGTGCATTTAACTTGGCTGTAAAAGTAGAAAATAAGACAAGTTCTCCAAAATCAAATATATAAAATATGTTACTAAAGAATATTTCCAGCAGTCAATGTTTACATTTGAAGAGATTTCACTGGAAATTGACATATCAGATATAGAAGTGTACAAGAGAATTGTAACAAACACAATTACTACAAATACATTGCAGCAGCAAAATTCAGATTAGTAATATAAACTCCCACCTGAATGAGAGTGAGGTAAGGTTAGAAGAGGAAGAAGCACAGGCTTTTTTTGCTGATGTTCTTAAAGCAAAATTACTGCCTTCTGTGAATAAATAGAGATTTGGAAACAGATCCAAAGGCAAATCTGAGAATGTATGGGGTTCCTGAGAACATGGAAGGAACAATATGCTATTTTCTTATGACCATAGATTCTTAACTTGTAAGACATACCCCCCCCCCACAAAGCATAAATCTCCTTCTTAGTATATCACTGTCAAATTTCAAATCTTGACACAATGTACTTAAAGCATCCAATATAGTCCTCTTAACCAAGTGTGGACTAACATAAAAAGTCTTATGACTGACTATTCTTCCAAAATAATGGAAAAAAGGAAAGAATGTTAGCAACTGGATAAATAAAGAAAAATGGGATAAAACTGAATTACTCTTCTATCAAAACTCAAGAGTTTTCTTTCAGTAGGAGAGGAGCAAAAACAGATGACATAACAGAATATGCCATTCAGCTGAAGAACATTGCTAAACTTTCTGAAGAAATCTCATCACATTTTACAAGTTTATACAGGTATGCTGATAAGACTAGTTGGAGAACTCTACATTTTCGTCTTCATTTTCTTCATAGCTATCCTTACTCCCTCCTTGCTAATCTGTTGCACTTTCTGATTCACTATTCCCACATTATCCAACCTTTTCTCTCTCTCTCATTCTCTTCATTCATCAACCCCTCAAAGTACTCTTTCCATTTGCTCAACACACTCTCCTCGCTTGTGAGTACTTTTCCATCATTATCCTTTATCATCTTTACCTGCTGCACATCTTTCCCAGCTCGGCCACTCTCCCTAGCCAATCGGTACAGGTCCTTTACTCCCTCCTTAGTGTCCAACCTTTCATACAACTCTCCATACACCTTATCCTTAGCCTTTGCCACCTCTCTCTCTTTGCCATATGCCTCATATCCTTATACTCCTGTCTACTTTCTTCATCTCTCTGATAATCCGACTTCTTCTTCTTCGCCAACCTCTTTCTCTGTATACTCTCCTCTACTTCCTTGTTCCACCACCAGGTCTCCTTGTCCTCCTTCCTCTGTTCAGAGTGCCTGTCTTAACTCTCCCCTGAACTCCACCTCACAATCACACTTTTCAACTTCCACTATTTGATCCTTGGCACTCCCCTCACACCCCTCCTTTTCTTGATCACCAATGTCATCGTACAGACCACCATCCTATGCTGCCTAACTACAATTTCCCCTGTCACCACTTTACAGTCTCTAATCTCCTTCAGACTGGCCTTCTTGAATAGGATATAATCCGCCTGTGTGCATCTTCCTCCACTCTTGTACTTCACCCTATGCTCCTCTCTCTTTTTAAAATATCACCACTGCCATGTCCATCCTTTTCACAAAATTCGCTACCATCTTTCCTTCTGTATTCCTCTCCTTAATAGCATACCTACCCATCACTTCCTCATCCCCTCTGTTCCCTTCACCAACCATTGAAATCCGCTCCTATCAAAACTCTCTCACCCTTGAGTACACTCACCACCACTTCATCCAAGTCACTCCAAATGTTTTTCTTCCATCGCACACTCAACTTGCAGAGCATATGTACTAACAACATTCATCATTACACCATCAATTTCCAGCCTCACAAACATCACTCTATCTGACACTCTTTTCACCTCCAAAACACTCTTGGTGTACTGTTCCTTCAGGATAACCCCTAACCCATTTTTCCTCCCATCCACATCACGATAGAACAATTTGAACCCACCCCCGATAGATCTGGCCTTACTCCCCTTCCATCTGGTCTCTTGCATGCACACTATATCAACCTTCATTCTCTCAATCATTTCGGCTAGCTCTCTCCCTATACCAGTCATACTACCAACATTCTTGCATGCCTTCCCCCTCTTCTTCTCCTTCTCTTTCAGCCAACAGTAGCCCAATTTCTGCCAGCATCCTGTTGGCTAACAGTACTGGTGGCGGTCGTTGTTAACCCGGGCCTTGACCGATCCGGTATGGAAATCTGTATTGTTCAGTCTAATATTACTAAACCATAAAAAGTTAAACTTATGCGCATATTGCTGATGAAACCTTCCACTTACTGAATAGCTGCATGAGCTAATGGTCCCCTTGTAAGCATGTAAGTTAAACTTCATGAAAAAAAGCATTATCAAAGGTTATTCTACCATACAGTAGCTATATCATTAGAGAAAATCAAACTGCCTTCATACTTCATTTCACCTAAACATTTACATAGTAGGCTAGAAGCTTAAAATATTGCTAGTTTCCAATCAAATAAAACATACACAGTATATTATCAAGTTAAAAGGAAATTAATTACTGTAGGCAAGAGTTTATCTGCCTTTAAAATATTTTACAAGAAACTTAATGAGAATGATTTGAAATTTTCTGATAATAAAAGTGTGGAATATTTCCTACAGGAAAACATAAAAAAGCTATCACATCAAAAGCAGTTTAAACTTCACAGCCATAATCTTTAATAGAAACAAAGAAAGAACTTAAAAAAAAAAAAACTGAGAGAGAGAGAGAGAAGGCAGTTCTTAGAGTTGATAGCCATATAGGTATGCTACCCCAGGATTTTATGCATTTAATTTAAAAAGTATTTTATTACTTCCAGGCTATAATATGGCTTCACCTTCATGATAATATTCTTTAGCTGTATTAGTTTAAAAGCAAGACAGAGATCCATAAGATTGTGCTTTCTATAGGCCTATATCATTATTTAACTTGGACTTTAAATTATTCATGTTTATTACAACAAACAGACTAAAATGTATACACATGATGAAATTGATAGAGATCAAACAGATTTTAATATATAGATATATATATATATATATATATATATATATATATATATATATATATATGGGTCTAACCTTTCTTTGTCAAAATCGCATATTATCGAATCTAACTTTGTCGACATTCAAAATATTGAATTCCTACTTCATCAAAGCAGCAGAGCTATGAAGAGTAGTTGAAAGCAAACTAAGCGGGGTTATCTGGACAGGAAGCCTCCAGGGTGATTTGAGGGCTTTTCTGTTTTTGTCCCATCACTAGCCAAGCATGCACCCTGATGAAGTGCTGATAAGGGGCATGCAATGTCCAGTGCTGCACATTGGTGGTCTCCTCAGTCTCTACCAGGAAGATTATACTACCCTATGTACCTTAGAATGCATACAAGCTCCAATTTCACCACCCCCCCCTCGGCAGAGGCAAGTGGGACACACTCCTCTGCTTCCATGCCTGGGTTCTCCAATGTCAGGGCTGCTGATCAAGCTCTGATCGCCCAAGATACACTCAGGGTTTTATCTCTCTGTGCCACTGAGTCAAGCAATTAACATGAATAAATTAAAACCTTATGGCTTTTTATACTGGTGCAATTGTTTAATGGCATCTGTAGTTTTATCAGATAAGTTAATATACAAATTTCGTTTGAATAAAAATGGATGTTTATAGTTCAATCTGTCAGAATGCACATAATGCACATATGCATGAATGTTAATGTCAGAACAACATATGGTAATTTATCCTCAACTATTTGATTGTTTAATTTCAATCCTACCAAAAAAATGCAAATTAATTGGACCAGATTCATTAGTGCCAACACTAAGTGTACACAATGTGCATTCAACAACATCCCTACCACATTTTGTGTGCTTTCTAGTCACTCAGAAAGATTACAATCAGTGTACATGTATTCTACACTTTGTGGTAATCTTTATGAATTCCCCTTGATATTTAAAGCTGCAAAAAAATCTGTAGGTAAACTAAAATTAGGAGGAAGAAGGTATGAGTTATGCTTGTGTTGTCTGTTCACGCAGAACAGTATACACTTAGTGTAGGTGTTAATTATATATGAATTATCTATCATTAACACACAAACCAATATTAATAATAAACAACTCTTATTGAAATATGAATAAAACTACACAAATTTCTTAGCTATTACAAAAAGTGATATTAATATCTTGAAAAATACAATACCTGCTCTGTTTTGGAGAATGTTTTCTAGAAATAATTTCCATAGAGTTTTTTTATATCTTAAGGAAAGAGGATGATGACAATTTCATCAGTTTGTGATGAAATAATGTAGTTGAAGCTGACTGACAATTTTTTTACAGTTTTTTGCGTAATGCTTCAGTCTTTTTCATGAACTTTGAAGTAAAAGTTTATACTGTCAAATTATTTAGTGCTATTTAAAGTCCCACTTCCTATGTGTATTTTATATAAAAATATTTCCTTTTCTGTCTGCAGTGATAGAAATAAAAATAACAAATAAGTGGGAAAAAATATACACATTATTCTAGGTCTAGCCACTGCAGTATGTCAAAATGAAATGTACACAGTAATGGAGGAATTTAAAAAGAAGTCTAACAATTCTAGATGCTGAGCAAAGTTAGCTTTATTAAACTTGTAGTGATACAACCATAAATAGCTTAAAATAAAATTGCAACTCAAACTTCCACAAAAACAAATTTATTCAGTAAGCCATTTTATCACTAAACTGAGACTTCTTCACACTGAAAACCATAAGTAGTGTAAATACTCTTTAAATCACATAACATGACTTGTAACATGAACAACTACCTAAGTTACCTTTTCTATCTTAAAACAGAGGGCAAAAAGTTGTAGTTATTACTGAGTTTGACCAGATACATGATTAATGAGGTCCTGCTGAGATTTTCAAGATTTTTAATAGGATGTTTTATTTTGTGTATATATAAAGTTTGCTCATATTTTCATGACAATCATATTCCAATATCCATTTGTATGTATAATTGTTTTTAAATAAGCATTTCTTTTAAAATATGTGTGTTTACAAACATCAGGTAAACATAGGGTATATTATTTCATTGTTTAATGCAGTGTTTGAATTTACTATGTAAATGTATTGATTGTGACTATGTTGGTGAATCGTCACATGGGTAATCCTTTTGGGGATTTAAACAAGTATTTTCTTCACATTTCCTTAGTTCTGATGAAGTCCAATTCATCTATAGTGGATGAAAGCAATTTGCTAAACTTATTGGAGTGTTTGATATACTGTATGGAATAAAAAGTGTTTTCATGGAGAATTGTACATTGTTTGCTATTTCAACAACAAGCATATTATTAAAAAGGAATAGGAGCAACACCTCAAAATTAACACTAAAAGTAGCAGATTTATTATAGGAAGTTTTATAAAATCAAATAAAACAAAACAGTTTGCAGGAAACAAGGCAAAACTTCCCCTTTCCTCCAACTCCAGAGTGCACATCCTATCTCCATACTAATCAACATATCAATCCAGGAAAACACAGTTCCTGAAATCTGGAAAAGAATTCTGTGTCATTCCCCTTCATAAAGGAGGGAACTCCACTGATGCCTCTAATTTCATAACAATTGCTATTCTTTCTCTCCTATCAAAGATTAATGAAAAATGCATTCATAAATAGATCCTAGCTTATCTACTGCAAGAAAAGTTCCTCCCCCAAACCCAACACAGCTTCTGCCCTAACCACAGTACATCCACCGCACTAATATATTTTATTCAATATATCCCCTATTATTTAACATTTTCACTAACAATCTCTATATTTCCTGTTCTAACTCCTCTCTAATTAAGTATGCTGATGACTCTGCAATTATTTCCGTCTCAGACAATCTTCCCCACCAACTTACCCAAGAATCTCTTCACCCAAATGAAAAATGGCTAACATCCAATCAACTCCTATTCAACCCAAATAAAACTAAACTCCTCTTCTTTCTCCCTAAATCTCTCCAACAATTCAAATCTACCTTTATTGTCTCCTCCCTTAACAATACAACTATCAAGGCTGAACCCCACACTAAACTTCTGAGGGTCATTATTGATGACCAACTAAAATTCTATCTTCACATCCAAAACTGCATCAAGAAAACTCATCAGAAACTAGGCCTTCTCTATAGAAACAAAAGATTCCTGACTGCTCTAGCACATGCATGACTACTAGCCACACTATTATATGCAGCTCCAATCTTCACTACCCTTCAAACAAATCTGTTGACAAAACTTGAACTGACGTAAAATAAAATAGCTAGATTTGCTGATAACCAACCCTACAACTCACACCAATGTCTATCACTAAAAAAACATACAGTGGCCAGAATTTCACCATCAACTCCTACTCCCTCAACTAAATTTGACTCACTCCATCTTAAATACACCCCACTCATGTCCTGCTGTCTCAACTCTCATTTCTCTTTACATACCTAACCATACACTCTGCAGCTCAGAACACCCCGTGAAGGTCTACAAACCCAATAAAAACATTGGCAAACTTCTCTATAATCATTCTGTGGCCTCTGCTTGGAATAAATTCCCCCCTTATTTAAGAGTAATCCCTAACACAAACTTTTTCAAAAAAACATTAAAAGGCAATCTTAAACTCTAGGGCTTGCTCCTGTATTGACCCTACTTAATACACCTCTCCACCCTACTTTTTCCCCTCCTACTAAACTACTTCTACTTGCCTTTAATCTGTAAGTAATAGTACTGTGGCCATGTTTATGATGAAACTGTATTGTCATCACTGTTATATTGCATTATATTTTATTTTCTGTAATTATGTAAAGTAGAAACCTATATATGAATACTGTTATCCTGATTGATAATATCTTATACTTATTGTGTTGTTAATGTTTATACTATGCATTTTGCAGCTTTTCTCATCAGGTCTCCACTGAAAAAGGGCATCTGCTCAGTTGGACTAACCCAGTCAACAAATGTCAAATAAATAAATAAGACATCAGCCAGTGAAATTACATATAGTTTTAAAAAACATAATGCCTTCAAATCCAGTTCATTATTTAAACCAACAGATTTATAAAATTTTAATATGATTTCAGTCTCCTTTTTTAACAGATAGCATTAATACTATCTTCATTTCTCATATTCAGAACGATCTGTAGTAATATATTAACTCTTATTATATTAATATTTCCATTATGTTGCTCTATAACATGTCCAGCAATAGGGTGTTCTAAATTTTAATTTTTATGTTATTGTTTTCCTGTCGCCTCACTTTAAATTTTCTAATAGTTGTACCTATGTAACACAATCCACACTGGCAACATATTGCATTCACCACCGCCTTTAAATTACAAGTAAAAACATCAGTGACAATTCATGGCATTATTCGTCTCCAGCTCAGTTGTAACATATCTATAAACATTGCCACTACCACAAGGAAAAGTACCTTGTGATAGTGAATTATTCAGTCTTGCTTTCTGTCTAACAAAATGACCGTGCGCCAACATATTGTTAATATCGCTGTCTTTCTGATATGAAAAAGTAAGTTGCAAATTTTGTTTTCTAAACTGGACTTCCTCCCCTAATACAGCCCAATGCTTGCAAACCAAATTTTCGAAAACGGTACTAAAAAGCTTTTCCAAGATACAAAATGCATAACTTCTTTGTTAATATGAGAAATAGTTTCAAGTCTGAAACTTAAAAGATACAAAATCCAAAATTGTGAGACTTTGCTGAATTACATGGGTCATGTTTTAACTACAAATAAACTACAACCACACATTAACAAGATCAAACCTATTATTGTCATGTAAAAGTCTCTTTATAAATCATCTCTTGTGTGTTTTGTAGCTGTGGTGCAGTAACTATACAGTTTTCTCTCAAACATTAGATGTCACAGTACACCTAAAATGCTACTAGAGAATCATGCACCATATTGTTGGTCAGCAGAATGAATAAGAAAAGAGTTTTGAGCTTCTTAAATGTCTAATTTCTACAGCTTCACCTCTCATCTAGTATATAACTCTACCTACTATTCTGCAAGTAAATGCCAGTCAAAAATGTGTGTAAAGGTGCAGTACTTTTATTAAATGGCACAACAATAGGTTATTTAACCAAAGTATCAAGAGATAGACACACAGCTTATGCACAGACAGGAAAGGTGATGCTTGCCATAGTCTTAGATTCTCAAAAACAATGATTTCATTGATGGTGACAGCATTACAATAGAGTCAAAAAACGTAAATCACTTCAAAATATCTTCAAGTAGTCTTTACACAAAGCTCTAGCATTTATATAAGACTGCATCTGCTTGTGTAGAAATATACTTAAAAGCTCAGTAGAAAACTAATATATAATAGAGTACATCTGATTGAATGCAAAGAAGTTGTCTGGAAAAAAGACCTGGACAGTGATACATTTCCCACGAACAGTTACATTATAAAAGCTTTGCACTTAGAAGTTCATTTGCTTCATAATGTCATCATGACAGGATAGCTTGATGGTGGAAATCAACATATTGATAAACTGCATTTTCCATATACATTTGAGAATTGAAGATTAAATATGGCAGAATAAGTGAGTAATCTATCTCAGTTGTTTTAAAGTATTACTTACATAAAATTTACAAAGGCTGCAGTGCTACAATGGTTAGCTTTGTTGCCTCACAGCAAGAGGTTCTCCAGTTCGATTCTCGGCTAGAGAGCCTTTTGTGTGGAGTCTGTGTGTCCTCTCTGTGGTCCAGTGAGTTTTAAAGACATGCAGGTAGGTGCATGTGTGTGTCTGGCTTCTGTGAAGGTTGGGCGCTGGGCTGACAACTCAATACCGTAAAAACTCCATTGACAATCAATCTGCAGACCGGTGATCCACTGTGGTGACCCCTAACTGGGAAAAGCCGAAAGAGATTGCTTTTTACTTACATAAAATTTACAGCCAGGAATGCACATCTGCAAATTCTCACTTTCAGTTATGCACTATGCAGCATAGTAAAAACTGAAGAATAGTAGCTGCATTGATATTTATATATTATTTATTTATTCGTTTATTAATTTATTTTATTTTACCTTTGTTGATCAGGTAAGTCTGACTGAGAGAGACTCCTTTTTAGCTAAGTCCCAGGGAAAAAAGCTCCACAAGGTTACATAATGTTTCTTAAAACAATAAGAACAATTATTCAAAGGTTATAGTTTTTAGAAGAATGTACAATTAATGTTACAATTGTGGGAAATCACATATACACAACAGAGATTTAGTTACAATGTGATAATAAGACTAGTTTCAGAAATTTGACTGATATGCTAAAGGTAGACAAATATAAAGTAGAGAGCCTAGCTTTTGAGGAGGAGAAAGTGAAATAAGGAAATGAGAGGTAATGTAAAATAGGAGATGAGATGAAGTATGAAGAGATGGAAAAGGAAGGTGCATATGAAATATATTTCATAGGTTCATAGGTTGATACTAGGCTATCTGCCCTAGGGCATTTACAAGCCTAGCCAGAGTGTGTTTGGCTTTCGGGAGCTATGTGATATTTAGATAATTAAGTAAAACCTTAGCTTGTATGTTGACCTAGATCCAAGAATCACAGGTTGCTTTAACTGCAAGTGAAGGACATGTGATAACATGACTTTGCCAAACATGACCTTGCAGACACAGTTTCGTCCTAGATTTGCAGATGCCAGAGCTCAATTTACTGCAGAAATTAGCTGAATGGCATAGTGGTGCAGTCCTGCTGAGATAACAGAAATGAATAAAAAGATATGAAACAAAAGGTAGACAAGAATATAATATAGGATTCTGAGTTTTTATGAAAGTTAGAATATACTACATGCCTAAAATGATCAGTACTTTAATCAGTTTTACTATATTTGCATTGATGAATAGCCAAAATAGAATATAAAATATAAAAATAAAAAGAGCAGAATAGAATAATTTCAACTAAGAAAATACAAGGTAAAGGATATACAGAAAATGAAAAATAGAGCAAGCAAGTGAAAGACAACTCCTAAAAGAAACTGTACGAAGAAAATTATATTAATAAAGGGTACAGTTATGCACTATACAGAGCAGTAAAAGTTGAAGAATAGGAGTTGTGTGGCCTTTTATATAGCTAAATAAAAGATTAGCTTAGAATGTTAAGATACGAAAATCATTTCATAGCCTAACTAAGCTCCAGGAAACACCATGCAATATGTATTTTCTCAACACAACTATGTAAGCAGAGCCGGTAGCACAAAACCATGAAGTTTGTGTTATGCTTAATGATCAAACCCAGAAACAGGAATTCATGCATCATAACATCACATTTCTGGCTAATAACAAACAATAACTTGTTCTAATATAAATGCATATATTTTCTCCCCCTGAAGTCCTATGGTTATACATCTTACTCTGTAGTTAATGCCCAAATATCTTAGTTAGTTATGGAATTACTGTTAAAACTCTGACAGTTGTTCTAAACTCATGAGTCAAACAGTTCATAATTTTGTCATACTGGAATTAACATACATTAATTCTAGCTGTAGGCACTTTTACTCCAAAGAAGAAGCTGAAAGAATTTTCCAAGCTGGGTCAGATATGTGAAGGTCTCAGTACCATGAATTAGCAGACCTTTACTTATCCATTTATGAGCACAGAAACATTTTATTATAGTGCACTGACTACCGTGTGCACAACGTAGCAAGTCTAAACCCAAAAACTGCAGAACCAGAAGTTATGATGGTACCCCTAATCATGTCTCTCAACCTCTTAGCCCAAGAAATCTGAACAAAGCCTAAAAGTATGGGGAAAAAGGCCCAAAAACAAGGACAGACATTAAATATCAGTCTTATAAAAATTGAAAGTGGCTAGAGTAATGGTATTTGTGCTAGTATGCATTTTCTGAAGGCTATGACATATGAAAATCAAGTTTATGTCATTATCTAGTGTCTTCACTTCTTACTGATTTGCCAGAAAACCAGAATTTTTTTTGAGGAACAGATCAAAACTGAGAGGCAAAAATCTGGACATTTGACAGATATCCTCCTAATAAATGGTTACTGCACTAACCCTGACTTCTGTGACAAAAAAAAAAAATTAGGCAGCCAATGACAGGAATTCAAATTTTAGATCAGCATAAAGGTGACACTGTACTACTCAATCTTTGTAAAATCCTGCACATTTTCTCCAGTACAACATTTGGCACAATACTTTTAATACCAAAAGTACCAAAAAACATAAAAGGTTACAGGATTATACAGCAGAGGCAGTCAACATAATCTAAACCACTATTTTATGTAATGGGTAATCCCCCTTCCCCTTTAGTCAGTATTTATCATGTTCAACTCCCTTTAAAAATGCATTTCTTCTAGACCTTAATCTGTTAGATGCAAATGTTGTTAGTACTATGAACTCCTTCACAATGTGTTTCACATCTAAGTTTGTACAATCTGCACATCTTAGAAGTATCAGCCCAACTAAACTTAACATTTTGAACTTAAACCACAGAAAGGATAAATGGTGAACCAGGTGAATGGTACCACATCTACATTTAAATACCTACGATCTCAGTTTTATGGTTTGCTGCTTCTGAAGTTTTTAATAGCTTCCATGAAAATTCAGAGATGGTGGTAGCAATTATTATCTTGGTAAGGTTTGGAGCACGACATGTTAGTGATCTTAGTAAGGTTTGGAGCACGACATGTTAGTGATGCAAGATGGTATTTGTTAGGGAGGGATAACAATGCTCTCATTTCACTGCTCTTTAGGTTACATTATTAGTACATCACTGTCATTGGTATGAAGTATAAATATTGGATGTTTGGCAATAATTATTTAATATATTAAGCAAAAATTTATTTGTCTTACATCTCTCTGTGTTTACAACACTTAGAAGATTATTATAATTTAATGAGCTTAAAAAGTATCATCAATGTTGTTTGCAGAAAAT
Organism: Protopterus annectens; assembly: GCF_019279795.1. Classification (NCBI taxonomy): domain Eukaryota; kingdom Metazoa; phylum Chordata; order Ceratodontiformes; family Protopteridae; genus Protopterus; species Protopterus annectens. Next base: position 424,557,372 of record NC_056739.1, read on the forward strand.
CCTTGTGTGATGAAGACCAATGCACTAAATTCAGCATTTACTAAGAAGACAGTATAATCAACTATAATGCAGTGAGTGCAGGACGTTAGTTCTGTCAGTCTGGTTATTGTATAGGGGCTTATCTTTCTGGTCCCCAAACAATTTTGGGCTACCAGTCATAGCAAGAGACAGGTAGTGCTAAAAGAAAATTATAGAAACTCTGAGGGTGTGCTTTCAAATAAAAAAAAAGAAAGAAAAGAAAAGAAACACTACCAGAATGTGATTGCAGGAAATAACCGCCACTTTCTCTCAACTGCACCACAACTGCCATCAACTGGGAGTCTTACTTTGAAACAACCATACCCTTGAAGCTAAAAATTAACAGACGAAGGAAAGGAAATATGGCAATATCTGAAATTTCTGTTGGAAGACATATGGCTCTAGGATAAGATTACCGAGTTGCACCAGGACCAGACATTAAACACTCGCAGACACCATTCATAAAGTAACCATTGGGCAATGTTTTCTCCGATCTTTGTGCTGCCTTCCAGACTGCCTCTGATGCTCATAGTATACTCAGCATGAGAACTTCAAACTTGCATAGCTGAGTTAATAGTGTCTCCATTATATGACATTCTCTTGATGGCGGAAAGTGATAATAAGCCTACCTATTATGACTTTTTAGTGTATTTAATATTCTATCTCCCCTCTATCACTGCCTTCTTTTTTTGCCTTTCTCTACCACCTGTCATCTGCCTTCCTGAATGTCTCTGTGGATTTTTTCTCTAGCATGGATTGCAGTACTCCATTACATGTGTCTACAACCCTGTCTGTGAGAGAATACTTTGCAAACATCTAAAGATCAGTTAGTCCTTAAAATTGGGTCTATGTTAAATGTTTGAACATCCAAAATGTTGAACATTACATGGTTGAGACCAAATGTTCGACATTTGGATGTTCAAACATAAAAAAAAAAGAAAACACAGAAAAAACACTTTAACAGTGTAGGCAGGGGGGCAAGCCCCCCCCCCCTGCACCCCCCACACCATCCTACTTAAATATACCAACTCCGAGACCACACTTCAGTGCAGAAAAGGGAAATTCTCCCATATCTGCACCATACAGTGCCGTTGAAAGTCTATCTTGGAGCACTCAAAATTTCGAACATTTGGTCTCGACCATGTAACGTTCGAAATTTTGAGCGTTTGAAGATTTGACAGGTACCCTTAAAATCAGCTGTTTGTAACCCCTAACTCATTATTTAGGATGGCCCCTTCATATTGCCACCCAATCTCTTCTTATGTCAAATGAGAAGAATTCTATTTTCTCTGATCATAGGCTATAGCCCCTTCCCCTCCATCCCACAACTCTGTCTGGGGGCTTTCCTCTGCATTCCCTACAAAATAATGTTTTTTTTTCTTAATATGAGCTGCAAAACTGCTTATATTACATTGTAGCTAACCGGAGCATATGGGGCTGTGAAATCTTTTCTGCATGGATATGAGCTGCCCCATGCTGGCTAGCCTAACACTCAGCACCTCAAAATCTCATTGTAAACCTAAGATATCTGCCTAGCAGTGTATTATAGAATCAGAAGGTGCTGGCTGTAATTCATTATATCTGCATCTAATGAAGTCAGTGAAACAATTTCACATGCATGCATTTTCTTACAAATGAACTGGCATACAACACCTCTGTTGTTGTTGTTGTGTCTTTCGGCTTTTCCCGGTTAGGGGTCTGCTAATGATTGGCAGTAGATTTTTACGTGCCAAGTTGCCAGCTCTGATGCACAACCTTCAATGAAGGTATGCCCATTCATGCATGTCTCCATACAGAAGACGTTCTAGCTGAGAATCGAACAGGACAGCATCTTACTGTAAGGGGACAACACTACTGCAGCACCACCACCGCAGTATGCATGCAACACCTCTGTAATATACGTTTATTATTTCCTAGTAATTTATCTTTCAGGTCATCTGTCCCAGTGGGCAGAGATATATTTGCTTTTCCTGCAAGGCTACACTGATACTAAATAATTCATGCTTGGTTACACCAGAAAAAGTGTATAAGCTGAGGGTCTCAGGGTATGAAGCAAAGCAGCATAACGTAATGAAATGTTAAATATAACATAACTGGTCTAATGTTCTCTATACCCCTCCATTCTCTGTATTAGCATTTTTCCGGACTGTGTAGTTCAGATTCAGTTTTATTCATAGTGAGATTTATTTCAAACCACTTCTGTAACTGGGTGAAGTATAATAAGGTCTTCTTGAGTGAGTACTGTTTAAACACTAGGACCCTGATGAATACTGACCCCATTTCTGTACTCTAATGGAACAGCGCCAGCAGATTTTGTCACACACATATGAAAAACACACGAGAAATGTAAAACAAGTGCCAAAAGTGATGTTGTGGTTGATCTTGGACTGACAATGAACAGACACAATATTTATCACCACCACTTCAAAAATGTGAAGTCAATTACTGTTCCAAAGTGGCGGTATCTTGTACAAAGAACCCACACATTTGTAACTCTCAGCAGGAACATATCTTCATTTGTTTGTGGATCCTTCTTGTCTTGAAAGCCATTATTTATTCAGAGTCCCCACAAGGACTCAGTGGTCTCTGGGAGCCATTTACATTACAAACTGTTTTGGCTTGTTGTTGTATTTTATGTTACCCCACCCCCAAGTCCTTATGTCTCTCCAGACTTTCACTAACAAAAAAAAAAAAAAAAAAAAAAAAACAGATGTCAATCTGATGGTAGCTACATCATGCACAACAGCTGTTTTTTCAATATTGTAGGCAGATTTTTCTTTAGCAAAGTATATGTTTTATAAGTATATACGTTTTTCACATTTAACATATTTTATAATTATAGTTAAATTCAAAAATGCTTCTAATAACCAATCTTCTCTAAGTAGTATGTATGCTGTCCGAAGATGTGTCAAATGTAAATCTGCAATGCCTGTCAATTTGTTACACTGATAAAACAAATAAAATATGTTATATGCTTATAAATAATAACATAATGCAGATGGTTACCAGAAACACAGAGAAGAAACCAAGGCCTGTATTCATAGTTACTTGCACAAATGTGATAGGGGTATCCTTAATGATTGTGAATGAGTGCAGGCAAGATGCACAGAGGCCATTTATACTAATGCAAAAGGCCTTAAAAATAATGAGATGAAAATGAGAAATGTTATAAAGCAGCCTATGATAATGAGAATGTTTTGCAGTTCATAGTCTGACATCCACGTTGTACACACATCATCATCAACCCACCTTTTTCCCATTTTTCTACATGGGGTCAGGGTGTTGTGTCATCTGTTGCCATCTCTTTTGATTCATTGCCACTCTCCTCCCTTTTTTGGCATTCATGTCCGACTGTCACAAATATTCTCTCACACAATGCATCCACCTGTTTGCTGGATGCCCTCATTTCCGCTTGTCTTCTTCCAGTTAATCCCAAATCTTCTTCATTACATTTTCTTCTGCTTTTCTGCAAATGTTATTGAACCACCATAATCCATTCTCTTTGACCTCTTCTGCAATTGGAGCTATTTTGGCTCTTACGTCCCCATTTCTTCTTCTGTTCCCACAATGTACGTCTTACCACTCATCTCAGGTGCATCTTCGTCACCTCTAGGTTCCACAACTGCTCTATTTTTACTGCCCAAGTTTATGTATCATACAAAAGTACTGGTCACACCACTGTCTTTTCCTTCTTACATTTCAGCTTCTTTGGCATTCTTCTGTCATACAGTACACCTGACATCCTATGCCAGTTGGTTGTAGCCCTCTGATTCTAGCTTTGACCTCTTCATTCAGACTTCCCTTCTCAAACACCCTCTCATATACTTGAATCTGTTAGTCTGTTCTACTATCTTTCTTTCTGTCTCAATTTTCAGCATTTTCTGATTTCCCCCATTTGCTGCCAATACAACTGTCTTGTCTGTACTCAGTTTAATCCCATGTGCCTTCAGTTTTGCATTTTGTACCCCTATCCTTTGCTGAAGTTCTTGCTCAGAGTCTGCCAGTAATGCCACATCATCTACATGCAGTGACTTTGTTGATCTTTCCCCTCTGACCTGTTTACTAATGTCCATCACCAGAATGAATAGCAGTGGTCTCACAGCAGAATCCTGATGCATACCCACTCCAACTGGGAAACCCTCTGTAAGATCGAACTCTGTTCATACATGAGTCATTTGGTCCTTGTTCATAGCCTGCACTAATTCTAACAATGTTTCTGGGACTTCAAAAAACACAGGACTGCCCAAATCAGCTTTCTTGGGAACTTGTCATATGCTTTCTCCAAGTCTAGGAATGCCCAGTTGGACTCTTTCCTCATGTCTAGCTTCTTCTCAAGTTTCTGTCTAACTGCAAACATTGAGTCAGTTGTGCAGCACTCTGATGTGATTCCAGACTGCTCATTTCCCATCCTACTTTCTACTGCTCTACATATAAGCAGAGCACATACATACATTATTAAAAGTAATGGTTGGCCTTTCATATTGGAGATGCAATCCATGATCTTGCCTTCAATAATTTGTCCAAGTATGCACAAACTCTTCCGTGACACACTAATTATTTTCTACAGCAACCCCTTCATTAGTCTGTCTTAAGTATGTGCAAACACTAAAATGACACAATAAAAACTATTTTGCCCAGCAATCACTTTAGTAATCTGACCATGTGTGCACAAGCACTTCCCTGATACACAAATTAATTATTTGGCCCAGCAATCCATTCAAGAGTATGTCCAAGTATGCACAAGCACCATAATGAAACATTTCCCCAAGCGACCACTTCAGTAATATGTCCAAGTATGCACAAGCACCATAATGAAACATTTCCCCAAGCGACCGCTTCAGTAATATGTCCAAGTATGCACAAGCACCAAAATCAAACATTTCCCCACGTGACCCCTTAAGTAATAAGCCCAGGTATGTACAAGCACCAAAATGAAACATTCATCCAAGTCACCCCTTCAGTAATATGTCCAGGTATGTAGAAGCATCAAAAAGAAGCATTTCCCCAGGTAACCCATTCAGTAAAATATCCAGGTATTCACAAGCACCAAAATGAAACATTTACCAAAGCGATTTCCACCTCACATCTCCCTACCTCCTGGAAAACTGCTGTTTATGGGCATATAGTCAGGGCTATTTTCAAGTTTAGCATGCTAATCACCTCATTATATATTCATATCTATGAATCATACTCTTACTCAAACATCTAAGGCCTCTAATCAGCATATCCCACTATTGCTTATGTCAAGAGTGTTACTCCTGCGATAGGGGTGCATGCTTGTAAAAACTCCTTCACATTTCTGCATTCATGCTGAAAGTCCTGGATTTACATATCTACGTAGCATCATTCTTCGCAGATTACTACTACAAAAATGTGAAGCTCTGGACTATGAATACCAGCCAAAATCAATGATTTAGAGAAAAATGTATTCACTCTTGCATGCATACACATATGCAAGCATACAGATATAAAGCTGCATAGACAGATATGTGCAGACAAAAAAACAAAAACATGAAAACAGACATTAAAGAAAGTCTGAACGTTAACATACTCCTACAGTCAGCAGTAATGATAGATTAATGGAAAGTAAGACTTTTTTTCAGACATTGGAATGCAGACATTTGTAATGTCAGAGCTATTCCTTTCAATATTTTTCATCCCTAATGTTTGCTAACAGTTGAATGTCTTGGTTCCTGCTCACATTTTATTAACCACTGTTACATTAATAGTATTCACAAGAAGTGAGAGCAGATAAGGATTGTTTGGCTCTAAAGTGTCTTTCTTTATCTAAAGCATTAAAAAGAACTGTTGCTGTGATCTTGTGATGGTCGGCATGGTCCTCCTCTTCACTAATACAGCGCTGTGCCCCCTCTATGCCACCTCACGTTCTGCCCTTGCTGTTAATTCCAGCACCCTCCTTGGGACAATGCTTCATCCACCCATAACAGCCTCAATAAAAACATATTTATTTACAGTACATTCTCCTGTAATGCTTTCTCTTTATCACTTTGTCACTGTCGTTCAGTACCAAACTGTGCCCGTTTTTTTGCAATTACTTTTTTAAAGGTACTGTCCTATTGAACTGAAGTGAGTCCCTTAAGGCATTTGAAAGTCTCAGTGGTGAGATATCCATTTTCTTGTTAAATGTGCAGATATTAAATTTCATTAAATTTGCCTTTTAAGGCATTTGGTACAAATATTTCTCCCTCCTGTTAGCCCCGATTTGAACAGTTTCAGTACAGCTTATATTTTTGAAGAAACAGGGTCTCTCAGATTTAGCAGAGAAACAAAGATGAGGTTCTCACCATATTTTAAGAAGTATAAAATCCCTGTCGGTGACACCTTATTCTTTCCATTGCTGAGGTCCTAGTCTTTTGGCCTTCTCTTCATTGTTCATAGATAAATCATTTGAAATATTTGTTTGCTTGTTTATTTGTCTGTTTATTTCTCTCTTACTTGTTGACCAGGTAGTCAGACTAGGTCAACGTCTACTTTCCTGATATGGTAGTCATAGTGACTAGGGAAAATTTGGCTTGGACACTGGGCAACATCCCCTAACTGAATTTTTGTTAAGTGCCATGAGATCTTTTTATATCTACCAGAGCTGTCACCAATTCAAGCAGATGGGGCTTCGTTTTAAATTCTCATCCAAAAAACAGGTTAGCGCCTGCTCTTTTGTCATATCTGTTTTTAACGATACATTGCCATTAATCATATCAATTATATGTTCTTTGGTACAGTTTGTATGAATCCCTGCAGCTCTCTCTTTAAAAAATATTCTAAACCCAGTAAAATCACCCATGCAACAAAGTCTTAGTAAACATACAAACATCAGCACTTGAACTCCCAAGTGCCCCTGGTTACATCTATGATGGATTAATTCTGGAGTAAGAAAAGATAAAAGGCTGCCTATAAAAATGTATGTTAGTATGTTGAGTGCAGTACAGTCAGTTACAATCATGAGTTTCAAATGTGTTTCATCATGTAACCTTGGGTTTGATACCTTCGTTTCCCAGTTACACATTATCTTATACTAAGAAACTCACTTAACTAAAGAAATTCTCAGGAGCTACCTCCAAGAAGAGGAAGTTTTGTCTAATGGGATTACATAAGTAATTAATAAATAAATAAAATACAGTTTGAAGCTTGGAAAATAAGTAATATCACAAAGGCAACATACTTGGCAGCATTACATTAAGTGCAGAGAACAGATTTATACTTGCTGAAGAGGCAGTTTTAGAACATTTTTTACCCAATAACTGGGAATCTGAACCAGCTGTTAAAAAGTACTCAGTTGTAGAAAATGCACATATGGAAACAATATTGATGCACATTCTAAGTGAAACTGACTAAGAAAGGCACCAAAAATACAAATTATAAAGGTAATATGATATAACACTGTGCAAGCAGTGCAAATATATACAAGCAAATCCATACACTAGACCATACAAAACTGAAATAATTTTTCTGACTGACTAATTATTTGATCTAAAGACCTGCAAGGCTCATGGTTCTGATGAAGCTCTGGACTTGGGTCATCAGCATGAACTTATAAATGTATACTTGTTTGTTTCTTGTGGGTAACTTTGTACATAACTGGGCTACAGTCATGCAACACACATTTTCTGTGAAACTTGGTAACCTGCCCCAACATTGTGCAACTTTGAGATGTTCTGTATTAAGAAGTGAGTATGTGAAGCTTGTTCCTATGTGACTACTATTTTTTTATGCCCTCGCACCTGATATTTCACAGAAATGGTCTATCGATTAACCTCAGCTCAAACATGTGTACCATATCCTTCTGTTGTTTGTACATCTGTTCATCTGGAATTACTTTAAAAGGTAGATGCAGAATTTCAAAGAAGTCTGTATTCCCAGTTCCTACTGACATCAAATCATTTCTCACCTCAGTCATATTTAGTAACCTGGATTCTTAGATGCTAGATGTCTCACATCTTTAGCATTAATTCATTCTGGCAGCTAAGAAAAGCTTCTCTTTGTGCCGCTGGCATCTCTACAACCAGTAATAATGATGTTGTCAAGAAAAAAATGACTTGTGTACCCCTGAACCTGACTATGGTTGTGCCAACTAACTACTAATAGCTTAGAAAGAGGATATAAATGAAGCTGCATGTTTCTTTAAAAGTCGGCTTATACATAATTCTGCCAGCATAGTTTATTACCCCTTACTAAATGTTTGTGCAACCCTTACAACCACATAAAGCACATAGTGCCTCTCGATTTTCAAATTCTGCATTTTCTAAATTCAAAAACAGATGAAACTACATAATATTCCAGGGCTAGGGTAGGCTAAGCTAAACGAAGCAAACTCAAAAAAAGCATGTAATATGAGCATATAAAATGTGAAACACGAACTCAGTTATCAATAAGCATTGCAATTCTTGTCCATAAACGTTTATATGCATCTTAAAATTCTGTGGGACTTCTATTCATGAAAATATGACTCCATCAATAAACTATCACCAAGTAAATTTTGTCCTGCATAACTTTATTTAAGAAATTTTCCAAAAAATTAATGGAAATAAGAAAAATATCCATAAATGCATAATAATGCTTTTGTAACAAACATGATTTTATAATATATTAACAAGAAAAATAGGCATAACTTCAGTATAAAGCAGCTAAGCAAATTAATTTATAGTGGGTAAATATATACCAAAACTAGTTAACGGGAGAACATTTAACATATACTTATCAAATAATGCCTTACTATCCCACAAATTCTAAATGAATACACATAATAACAAAACCATAGAAAGAAAGAAAACAGACACAAGCAGAAACATGTGGAAAGACAAGTACATGAGTATGCACAAACCAGTTGTGATATAGTTAATTCCTATAAAAAACAAAGATACCATGCATGTGCAATTATTTATCAGAAGAGAAGGATAAAGAAGAAAGGGTAAAAGATAGCTTCACTTTACTTCCTAATATATATATCTTACATTATCATAAAGTAGTCATATATTTTATTCCTTATGTTTAAATTTGGTCAACTATTCATCGATATTCAATAACGGTAAGAGGGACCATTGATATCAACTTCCTCTTTAATGCCTTATTAGTAGCCAGCTCATAAAACAAATCACAAAGATCACTTAATCAAGAGGGATAAAAACGTAATCTTTAATGCTTTACAGTCCATGGAATTCTGGTTCAAGTCTCTGCTGGGAGGTGTTCTGTCTAAAGTTTCCATGTTTCTCCATTCCCCATGTATTTTTGGAGGTTTTGTTTGTTCCTTCTTCATCTCAATAACACAAGGATAAGTGAACCGGTAATGATCAAAACTGCCCTCAGGGATGTGGTGTGTGTGTGTGTGTGTGTGTGTGTGTGTGTGTGTGTGTGTGTGTGTGTGTGTGTGTGTGTGTGTCTGTGTATGTGTGCGTGTGTGCATGTGTGCGTGTGTGCATGTGTGTGTGTATGTGTGTGTGTGTGTGTGTGTGTGTATGTGTGTGTGTTCTGCAATGGAGTGGTGGCCCGCCCAGCATGGGTATTAGTCTTACAGATGTTGCTTGACATTGTAGGCTCACTCCCACCATGCCTGTACTACAAAAAGTAAACACTAATACTGAGTGAAGAAACTTCTTAAACCTACTATTTCCCTGAATTATCTCTCAGAAAATTTTTGCAGACAATTTTCGGTCATAGGAGAGGCACATATGTTTGCTGTTATTGTTATTTCATACATAATGCTATTTGTTTACTATGAAAGTTATGTTGTTACCTGATTTTTTTTTTAGGCTTTATATATACAGAAATAAATCATAAAATATAGATAATTAATCGGTTCTCTAATAATTGATTTATAGAGCTCAGGATCAAAGTTGACATGATTCTGACTTGAGACTAAGTGATCACAAGGCAGAGACTCAAATTCTGGATGGTGTGCCAGGCCATTCCATTTATTAAAAAAAATGCCATACATAGATTTGTTCATTTCTAGAACATGCATTAATGACTGTGTTACAATAAATTATCATCAACTGATCCACTCTCCCACACAAACAAAGGCAGACATAGCTGCAAATGTCCTGAACTGTATCACAACAACATAGCATTTTAACTACTGCAAGACAAGTACCTTACTTGTATCCTTAATGATCATCTCCCCAACTTCAATATCTACCCCACTCATAATTTGTAGCCATTTATGCAAGTTCTAGTGGGCATAGTATGGCAGGAATGTTATCCTTCAAGTAATTTGTAGTTATCTAATAAAGACAGGATTGTTAGCTATTTTCCAGGATGCACTTTTTTAACATACTTGACAAATATACATCAATGGAAGCTACAAATGAAACACTTGCTTAGATTAGCATGAATAGTGAATATGCCATGGCTCATAGAAATAAAAAGTAAGAGTTTGTTTATTTATTAAAGTTTAATTACCAGGGTAGGGCAATGATCAATAAGGACCAATTTCAGGCCCAGACTGGGTTATACAGATGCAACAGTAAATGGAGTACATTAGGGAAATGTATATACATATTAAATATATACAGATGCAGCAGGAGAAACAGCAATAAGTTCGGTATATTACTAAACACACACACGCACACACACACAGGTACACATACACATTGATAGATAGAGATCTAGACATAGACACATCGATACAGATACAGCTATAGATATAGATATAGATATTTAAAAAATAATATAATTAAAAGGGCATGAACAAGAAGAGAACAAAAAGAAAGTTTAAGTAGCAGATAAGACGGCAGTATCAGAGTAGAGTTTAGAAAGCTCTGAGGATATGTATACCTTTGCACAGAGAATAGTTAGTCATAAGGATAGCAGCATTAGTAAGGAATTATGATAAAGCAGAAAACAATAGCACTGTTAAATATATATATATGCAAAACTGTATGCAATAAATGTGAACAGCAAATTAGGAATGCAAAAAATGATCAGTATACTTTATTAGAGTGTGTTAACTTAGAAGTCCCTAGAACCATTTTAACAAGCATTAGCTAAAGAACAGAGAAAAGTCTTTCTTGGCAGGTCCTCCTCTGAAATTGGTAATGCTTTTAAATGTCGCTATTTCAGCAGAGCGTATGGCATAACTACTCTTCCCCCTCATGGGATCAAACTTTCCACTGTTACAGTGGATGTCACTCCAAATTAATTTCACAGACAAAGGTGCTTGTTAGCAGATTACTTTCCATGCCCAGCAACAATCTACTGTCTTCTACCCAAAACAGATTTAGGAATGACCATCAACAATGTCACAGCAAAGTTCACAGATACAGCAATTAAATGAACTGATGACATTTAGGTGTCAAGGTTTCATTCCTTCATTAATATAAGACCTTAAACACCATACAACAACCACTGATCACTGCCTACCTGCCACACGCCCAGTGCCTTTACCAAATTCAAGACTTTTTTACAACAATGCCTGCAACATACTAGGTCCATCAAAGATGTAGTACAAGCTTCATAGGTTCATAGGTGTTTACTAGGCTAACAACCACAATGACCTTTTTAAGCCTAGCCATGCATCCCAAATCTCTGACAAGTTCTGATACCCCTGATAAGTGTAAGCATGGGCCTGTGAGATGAAAAATGCTTGACAGCAGTTCACAGCCTCAAATTGAAAGTGGTGGGATCTGAACCAATCTCTCCAGAGAGACTGGAACCTGAATCCAGCACCTTAGACCACTCGGCTACACTACCTCCCCAAATAAATGCTTATTTGCCCTTCCACGTATTCAATCCCTGCTCGTACTGCACACGAGGCCATAACTCTATCCATTTAGTAATTATAGATTTCAACATAAACGTCCTCTGTCCATACCAAGAGACAAGTGATATATTATCTGCTAATGTACTTGCTCATATAAACAAATAAATAAACAACTAGACCAAATTTAATCTCAGGCAGCTACTCCTTTCTTGACCTTTAATTACAAACATCCTGAACAAAATCAGTATTAGCATTCTTCCAGTCTCCTTCAGTGATGACTTCCCAATTACATTTTCTTTAACTACAGGCAAAGTAATTCCCCCATCTAAACTGATCATTTTTCAGGGCCAAATCCCAGGACACCATTTTGCCATTAGCAAATGACTTATACAACACTCCTAGCACGCCATCCTATCAGAAAGCAACTTAGCAACTGTAGCCACTTCAATCACCCAGAAACTACTACAACTCTAAGATAGACACTTTCCCAAAGTTACCACATTCCTTCAAAGTATGTCAAACAAATAGCTGTCACTAGAATCCCTCTGCAAAACCAGGTCTCCCTCAAAACAAAAAACATCGCCAGAAAACTGCCAACAATTCATCTTAAGAGATCTAGCAAAAGAGGTCATTAGAAGGCATATGGCCACCTTCCTTTAGCCTCAGCAATATGCCCTTAAAAACAAAACAAAACAATGCTGGGACCTTGTCAACAGCATTAGAGGAAATGCATAAGACCCCAAGAAATTAAACATCATCACCATGCTATCGCCTGCTACTAACACATGATTTCCTAAAAGAATCCTCCTGCATCACCTGCACCCCCCAAATTTACCAACAGCTTTCTCAAGTTCACCCTATCCCTCTCCATTATACTTCTTTATTGTACTTCAAAAAAACTGCACTTCAGTTTTTGAAGGTTTGGGACTCATTGCTGAGTCTCCCGCATATGATAGGGAGTTTTTTTAACACATCTGCAATTAAATTGACTTACAGTTGGTTATAGTAAGTGGGGGGGTTTTGTTAGGCAAGTGTTGGGAGTCTGTGTGTGTGTGTGTGTGTGTGTGTGTGTGTGTGTGTGTGTGTGTGTGTGTGTGTGTGTGTGTATGTGTGTGTGTGTGTCTGTGTGTGTGTGTGTGTGTGTGTGTGTGTGTGTGTGTGTGTATGCGTGTGTGTGTGTGTGTGTGTGTGTGTGTGTGTGTGTGTGTGTGTGTGTGTGTGTGTGTGTGTGTGTGTGTGTGTGTGTGTGTGTGTGTGTGTGTGTGTGTGTGTGTGTGTGTGTGTGTGTGTGTGTGTGTGTGTGTGTGTGTGTGTGTGTGTGTGTGTGTGTGTGTGTGTGTGTGTGTGTGTGTGTGTGTGTTCCCATGCATAAGCATCCATGATAAGTGGCCAAGATGTAGTTGTAGTGTTATAGAAAGATTTTCTTAAGGTTAGTTGCACGTTAGAGTTAACATGCCTTATTAAACTCACCCATCATACCCTTTAGTCATTTGTGCTAGCCCTAAACTTGCTCCTAACCCAGTCCTACATATTACATTATTAAAACTATTTCCCTAACAGTACCGTTACCCATGACAAAAGGCACAGAACATGCACAACTTCAAACATGCAATACGAGAAATTATTTCCTTTACTCTAACACTAACCTGCAAATACTCATGTGTTCACACTAACTGCTATAACTTTTTCAATCAAACATTAATTTTCCTGCACAGCCCTACTTACCTTTTTGTTGTTGTGTCTTTCAGCTTTTCCCAGTTAGGGGTCACCACAGTGGAACTCCAGTCCACTAATGATTGGCAGTAGATTTTTATGTGCCGAGTTGCCAGCCCTGACGCACAACCTTCAATGAAGGTACGCCCATTCACACATGTCTCCACACAGAAGACGCTCTAGCCAAGAATCGAACAGGACAACATCTTACTGTGAGGCGACAATGCTACCGCAGCACCACCACCACAGTACTTACAGCCCTACTTACCTACACTACATAAATGATCATTTAGTCAACTATGCTTTCTGTCTTTTGTGAATTTAGTCATTTGTGTATTCAGTTTTTTTTTTTTTTTGCAGCCAGACAAATTTTTCAAATGAGTTTTAGATATTTTGAATAGTGCAGTGTACATTTGCCAAATAATGTAAGAGGGGTAGAGAGCAAATTAAATATATTTTATGATTTGATGGTGCCAGGGGTAATGCAACAGAGTGGGTGGGGTTGTGCACTGCAAAATGGCTTTTTGGAAGCAGAAACACTTGTAAGAAATATAGAAGCTAAGGTTTAATGAAGGAAATTGTAAGGCACTGCTTCTGGGTTTTGGTGATTTCTATACATGTTGTGGGTTGGGTGGGTAAAGATTCTTTAAAATGAATTAAAAATAGACTTGGTGTTGTGGTTTCTAGGGCATTTAACCATATGGAAAATGTGAAAAGCAATGGCAAGTGGCTAATAATATATGGGGTTCCTAGAGCAGGTGTTTCAACTCCAGTGATCAAGATAGTGTTGTGCCACCTTATACAGCTCTGGTGTGACTTCAGGTGAAATACTGAGTAAAGTTTTATAAACCATGTCAGGAGAAAGACATTAACACTGGTGCAGAGGTCAAAGCAAAAAATAATAAGGATGTTTAAGCAAATGAACACTAATTAAGTATGGATGAGGGTTAATTAGTCATTTTTATCATGTAAGCAGGTGAGATCAGCTCTGATATGAGTACATAAGATGCTGAATGGGGTCTTATGAATGGGTTAATCTAAGAGAAGTTTGAGAGAAAAGAGAACATAATACCCAATATAAATGTACATATTTTAGGATGAAAATAAAGAACTTTACGAAAGGAGGTTAGATAGGTGGAATCAGCTTCCTGGGTAGCTCATAAATGTAGAACAAAGTAATAATTAAAAAAGTGAAGTGAGACTGGTAAAATATGGTGATGGGAATCATAAGGCTAGGTTGGAGTAGTTAGGCTGAGAAGTCTCTGACAGATGATATGAGGTGACAAGATTTTTACAAGATTTTAGATTTTTACGTACCGAGTTGCCAGCCCTGATGCACAACCTTCAATGAAAGTACGCCCATTCACGTATGTCTCCACACAGAAGACACTTTAGCTGAGAATCGAACAGGACAACGTCTTACTGTGAGGCAACAACGCCACCACTGAGGCACTTAAATGAATCTGGGAATCTTGAGGCAATGTTACAACTGCCTCATATAAACAGACAACCCTCTCCTCCTCCCAACAAATTCCAACACATGTGAGAGATGCAACCATATAGCCAAACTGGAGGCTAAGCTCTCTCAACTCAGTACTGGCATAACCAGTCAGGAGGAGAAGGAAACCACACTCACTACAATTCCAGTCTCACATAGACCTACCACGACAGCAAACCAAACACATAATCACACAAAAACATACTCGGAGGCTCTAAATAAAGATCTGCTTAAGCAGCAGAGACCTCCAAAGCAGACACCCAAGCAACTGCTACCCCAAAACAAAACACGTGCAACACATATCTCACAAAGCCAGTGTGCCGAACAGTCACAGCCCTTAAGACTAAACAACACACCTGATACACTTGTAATAGGTGACTCTATCGTCAGGCACACTGACGTCCCACTCACCAGGCTGAACAAGGAGAGGGTCACAGTGAGCAGCCTGTTGGGTGCTAGGATCTGCCACATAACACAAGCACTCAGGTCACTCCAAGGCAAGTACAAATATGACTCAGTCATTGTCCATGCTGGTGTGAATGACCTGAGACGTACCTCCCTGGACTACATGAAAAGAGACATAAAGGAGCTCTCTGAGCATGTAGCCCATTCCGGTATGACCCTGACCTTGAGTAGCATCTTACCCTCACCAAGAATGATGCCACAATATGAAGACAAGATGATCAATTTCAGCAATTGGCTTAAGTACTGGTGTCATTCAAAGGGGATCCAATGCCTGTCAGCTTGGGATGATATGCTCGACAAGCCATGATGCTTCGCTAGGGAAGGCTTGCACCTGTCACCCCTGGGCTTTAGGATATTGGCAAAGGCTCTTGCTACCCCCATAGTGCCTTTTTTAGGCAAGGCTCAAAAGACAAACCCACCTCCATAGGTATCACAAGAGATAAGAAACTAAGAGTAATGCTACTCAACGCCAGAAGTCTAAACCTCAAGATGCACGCACTCAAAACTCTCCTTAGCATGGAGAACATCGATATCTGTGCAGTAACAGAAACCTGGTTCAGGGCTACCGAGAGCACCCCAGCACTACCAGGTTATACCTCATACCATGCTTTTCAGCCCCAAAACTTGGACCGAACCACAAAAGGAGGGGGAGTATCGATATTCATCAAAGATACCCACACCTCCAGATTGGTGGCAAAGCACGAAGCATCAGAGACTATCCATTTGCAACTAACAGTGGGTAAAACTGCCTTCCAGTTTATAGTCTGCTACAGACCACCCTCCCAAACCCAGGAACCCCACTCGGCCTTTCTGAGAACACTGGAAAATATGAAGGTCTCTCCAAACACCATTATATTGGGCGACTTCAACTACCCAAACATAGACTGGGAGCATTACTCTAGCTCCAACACCCTAGCCCAAAGGTTCCTAGAATTTATAAACTCAAATGCTATGGAACAACTTGTTACCACTCCCACAAGAGGGGAAAACATACTGGACCTGATCATCACCAACATGGGGACTCTATGCTCCAGACCAGAAGTGTATCCCTCACTGGTAAGATCAGACCATAAACTAATCTCACTGGATATTCACATCCCGACCCCACCCCTTGCCCAGAAAACCACAGTGAAAAACTTCTCTAAAGCAAATTTCACACTCCTCAAAACCGAGGTGGAATCCTTCAAAGCCCCCGGGCCTGTGGAAAATATGGCCCAGACCACAGAATCCTTTATAAACGCATTCTATGAATACCTTCAGGAATGCATGGATCATGTGATCCCAAATAAAACCAAGACCCAATCCTCCAAAGGCAGACGTCCTGTCTGGTGGACCCCAGCCATAAACAAACTATACAATAGAAGGAGGAAGCTGCTAAATGATAGAGCAAAATCCCAAAAAGGGAAGGCATCACTGATGAGTATTAGCAAAAAACTACGGGCACTCATAAAATTGTCTAAGGCCAGCTTCGAGAGAAAAATTGCACAGGACACTAAGGATAATCACAAGGCTTTCTTTAGTTATGTTAGGAACCTGGGTGGTAATTCCCAGATATGCTCAGAATTAGCCAAAATGACAAAAAATACACTGAACCCACAGACATTGCCAACATCCTAGCTGACAGGTTCAGTGCAAACTCCCCACCAAAAGGGCAAATATCTATCCCAGCAGAGTGCTGCCCCTGACATCTCAGATGCTCAGGTAAGAGCCGCCTCTCCAAAGCAAAAACACAGCATCAATGGGACCAGATGGTGTCCCGGGCTGCTTCCTACATGAACTCCAAGAAGAGCTAAACCCAAACATAAAACTACTGTTCAATCTTAGCCTTACTACAGGATATGTGCCCAAAGAGTGGCATACAGCAACAGTGGTCCCTCTCCATAAAGGTGGTGCCTCAACGGATCCTGGAAACTATTGCCCCATAAGCCTGACTAGCTTGGTCTGCAAAGCTATGGAAAGGATCATCATGGACCTCATAAATAAAGATATTGGGGACCTACAGACACTGGATCCTACCCAGTTCGGCTTTGTTAAGGGCAGATCCTGCCTCTTAAACCTGGTTGATTTCTTTGAAACAGTCACCAAGGCCATTGACGAGGGGAAGGTGGTCCACACAGCCTACCTGGACCTCGCAAAAGCCTTCGATACAATACCCCACTCGGGCATTATAGATAAGCTCACCAGCTTAAATATAAACCCCTATGTCACTAGATGGATTGCAAACTGGCTCAAGGACAGAACCCACATGGTTAGAATTGCTGGAGCCATGTCAGACTCCAAACCAGTTACAAGTGGTGTCCCACAAGGCTCAGTCCTGGGACCTCTCTTGTTCAGTATATATTTCTCAGAGGTACAGGCCAACATGGAAGGACTGTGGCTGACCAAGTTCGCAGATGACTGCAAACTGGGCGCCATAATCGACTCTCCAGCCGACACAAGCATCCTCCAAAAGGGCCTCATAGAAACAGACAACTGGTGCCAGAGCCATGGCCTCAAGCTAAATGCCGAAAAGTGTATAGTCATCCCCTTTGGCAAAAACAAAGTGCCCACAAATTACCACATAGGTGGTAATCCATTAAGTACAGAAGAAGTAATTAGGGACCTGGGGACCCAAGTTGATAGCAATCTCTCATTTGACAACCACGTGGCCAAAGTGGTTAGAAAAACATTTTATATAGCCCACCTAATCATGAAGGGATTCACATCTAGATCAGGGAGGTCATTGTGCCTCTTTACTCATCCCTCATCAGGCCCATAATTGAGTACAATGCCCCTTTTGGGATGTACCTTACCAGACACCTGCAGCAACTGGAAAGACCCCAAAAGTACCTCACCAAGAGGATCAAAGGGCTCAAACAGATACCATATGCTGCCCGGTTAAAGAAACTCCAGCTCTACTCAGTGGCATACCGCCTGTTCAGAGGCAATCTGTGCCTGACGTATAAAGCCATGTCCAACCCAGAATTAATGGACATGCTGCACCTCAGAAAATCCAAATCCCATCGAGCTATGCTCTCAAGAGACTTGAACCTCAGCACTGAAATAAATAGGACATGCTGGAGGGACAGATTCATAACCCAGAGGCTCCCTTCACTCTGGAATAAAATCCCAGTCCAGGTTAGGCAGAGTCCCTCATTGACTCTCTTCAAGAGGAATCTTGATGAGTGGATGGGAGATCGTAGGTTTACCCTGGGTATCACTTCTGTGTCACTATTAGACAGAGGCACAGTATACTAACCTCGAAAAAGGGCATAGCAAAATAAATTTAAAATGGGTGGCGAAAGCCAAACACATTCTGGCTAGGCTTATAAATGCCCTAGGGCAGATAGCCTAGTATGAACCTATGAACCTATGAACCTAAATGTAACCTTCCTAAACCCCTAAGACCTTCTAGATGAAGTGCACATAGCAAATACCCTCAGCATCCCCAAATGCACTCTTTCATAACAACACCCATATCAACACATAAAGCCATATCTCATGCAGCCTCTACTTCTAAGGCCATAAGGCAAGTCACCACATAATCCAACATTCCAGTCATTGAAACTCCATTTTGAGACACACGGATGTCTCTCTCACCAGGCTGACTAATGAGAAAGTAATGGTCAGTTGCGTATCAGGAGCTAGGATCCACCATATTACACATCCAGCACATTATGCATGCACTCAGGTCATTGGACCACAAGTACCAGCATGATTCGGTCATAGTCCATGTGGGTATAAATTACCTGAGATGTACAACCCTAGACTATATGAAGAGAGACATCATGGATCTCTCCGAATATGTGTCCCAGGGCTAGCATGACCCTAGTATTGAGCAGCATTTTACCTTCTGCAAGGATGATGCCACAATACAAACTAAATATGATTGAATTTAATAACTGGAGTAGTTTCTGGTGTCATTCTAAGGGGTGCAATATTTGTCAGCATGGAAGGAGATGGTCAATAGACAATGCTGCTTTGCCAGGATGGTCTACACCTCTCCTCTCTAGGCTTTTGAATATTAGCTAAAACATTGTTTTTCCCATTGTGCCTTTTTTTAGGCAAAGCCAAACTGATAGTAATTCCAACATAGCAAAAGAAAACCAAGAAAAGGTATTACTGCTCAATGCCAGGAGTCTAAACAAAAAAACTCCACTCTTAACAAGCTTTCCTCACCCTAGAGAATGCTGACATCTGTGGAGTCATTGAAACATGGTTTAAAGTTGGGACAGTACACTGACAGTGCAGGTTTATAATGCCTTCCACACATTTAGACAAACTACTACATAGGCAGGGACTAAAGGTGGATGTGTCTCGATTTACATCAAAAATAAATATAACTCAAGGCTGATCAAACAGGACAATGCATTAGAGCTGCACAAATCGGCCTAGGCAAAAACCAGTACCACATCCTTGCAAGGTGTAGGTCCCCCTCTATGACCCAGGAAACCCATACCATCTATTTAAACTTACTGGAAACACTTACCATCCAACATAATACCATATTCATAGGTGATTTTAATTACCACACTATTAACTGGGAATACTATATGACATGAAACATACAGGCACATAGATTCCTGGATGTTGTAAACACAAACTCCCTGGATTGTCAATACACCAACTGGGATGCAACCATACTGGATCTGGTCCTCACCAATATGGAAGAGTGCTTTATACCCTCGATTGTAATGTCTTCCCTGGTAAGGTCAAACTACAAAATGGTCCCCTTTGAAGTAAAAATAAAACCTGGACCCCCAGCTAAACTTGGAATATTCAGAAACTAATCTAAGGCTAATTTACTGCTATTAAGTGATAATCTGGCAAAATTTCAAGCCCCCATAAACCCAGAGAACACTGCTGCCTATACAGAACTGTTCATAGAAATCCTATAAAAGCATGTTACTAGCTGTATAGAGGCAGCTGTACCCACCAGGAAGAAGTACAGAACTAACTCGAAAAACAAGCTGCCCTGGTGGAATCACAAAAAACAATAGGCAGTATAACATAAGGAAGAAAACCATGGCAAAAATTAGAAGGTGCAGCAGCCAGCAGGATAAAAGCACTCTCATCAAACTAAACAAACATCTCAGAGAACAAATAAAGTCTACCAAAGCCAAATTTGAGATAAATTTGGCCTCCAAGGCCAAGGGCAACCACAAGGTATTCTTTAGCTATGTCCACAGCCTGAAAGGCAATACACAGTTGAGTGCAGAACTCATTGTAAATGGAGGTACCTATACTGAACCAGAAAATATAGCAAACCTACTGGGTGATAAATTCAACTCCATCTTTACCCCTCTCTCCCCCTCATGGAAATACCATCACATATAACTCTCCCTGCTATCACAAGGGAACAGATCCTTAGTGCTCTGTCTAAGGCCAAGAACACTGCACCAGTCGGCACAGACTCACAGGTTCAGGATGCCTTCTAAATAGCATGAAACATGACCTATCAGGATCTCTGGAATTGCTATTTAACTGTAGCCTCCAAGCAGGCTTTGTGCCTTGTGACTGGAGAACAGAAACAGTTATCCCTCTGCACAAAGGTTGGCCATCTATAGACCCTGGAAACTACAGGCCCATAAGTCTCACTAGGCTTATATGCAAAGCCATGGAAAGAATTATCATGGAAATGATCAATAATGATATAGTAAACCTCCAGACACTGGACCCAACCCAGTTTGGTTTCATCAAGGGCAGGTCATGCCTACTCAACCTGGTGTACTTCTTTGAGAAGGTCACCAAAGCAAAGGATGAGGTCAAAATGGTTCAAACTGCCTACCTTGACCTGGCCAAGGTATTTGTCACAATACCCCACTTGGGCATTATTGACAAACTCAAGAAGTTAGGTACAAACCTATATGTCATCCGGTTGATAGCCAACAGGCTCACAGGCAAGACCTAGGAAGTTAAAATTGGGAAGTCTACCTCTACAAAGAGGCCAGTCACAAGTGGAGTCCCTCAGAGATCTATCCTCTGACCGCTCCTTTTTGGCATTTACTTCTCTGAAGTCAAGCCCAATGTTAATGGTCTCTGGATGACTAAATTTGCAGATGATTGCAAATTAGGAGTTGTCATTGAATCCCACACTGGCACAGATGTTCTCTAGAAAGGGCTAACACAGACAAACGACAGGTTTTAGAACCATGGACTAAAACTAAATGCCAAAAAATGCATAATATTATCCTTTGGGAACCCATCCAACCCTGGTAACTATCACATTGAAAAAAACACACCTTAGCATTGACCCAGTAGTTAGGGCTTTAGGGACACACATAGGCAATAATCTAGCCTTTGACCATCATGTGTCTACAGTAGTGAAGAAATCATTCTATGTTGCTCAACTTGTAAACAAAGGTATGGTATCTAGGTGCAAGGAAGTCATTGTTCCATTGCATTCGGCATTCATCAGACATATCATTGAGTACAATGCCTCCTTTGCTATGTACCTAACCAGGAATATCCAACAACTGGAATATCCACAGGGATTACTCACTAAAAGAGTACAGGGCATAATTAAAATGCCCTTTTCAGACCACCTTAAGGTCCTATCCCTGCATTCTGTCTCCTACAGGCTGTTGGGGGTAGATCTATGCCTGGCATACAAGGGCATTATCAGACACCACTCTGATGGACCTCCTGCATATCCACAAACCAAACAGCACCAGAGTTACCCATTCTAAAGACTTAAACCTTGCCTGTGATATAAATAAGACCTGCTGGAGAGAGGTATGTATCCCAGAGACTATCCTTTCTCTGAACCAGGCTCCTCATCCATGTGAATCAGAGTTCCTCCCTAACCCAATTCAAGTGCAACTTGGACAGTTGGATGGAGAGCAGCAAATCTGGCAACTTTGTTATAAGTAGATTTAAGTTTGGAGAGCAGAGTAGACAGGAGGTTAGTAAAGATTTGTGAATTATAGAAGAGGTTGGAAAGGAGGTATGCATTGGCAAATGCTGTTCTGGAGTCAAGGGTGAGGAATCTGTTGTTTCTGTAAAGGAAGCCAAGCTTTTAATGGGTTTTCTTAATGCAGTAATGAATGTGAAGATCAAATTTCAGCTGGTCATCTATGATTACTCCGAGGAGCTTAGTATGGGTTTCGGGAGATATTATGGTGTTGTTGAGTGAAGAGATGTTAAAAGAGGATCTAAGGTGGTAGTGGGTTTTTCGGAGAAAGAGTAGGAGTTTTGTTTTTTGGGGATTAAGTATGAGTTGGTTTCTTGTTAGCCAGGTTTCTGTGAGGTTGAATGATGTTTGTGTAAGGGTTAGTAGTTCAGTTGGGTTATCAACTATGGATATAATAGTAGAGTTGTCAGAATACTGTATGAGGGGTGACTGAGGACAGGATTTTTGGAGTTCGTTGGTAAAGATGTTAAAAAGGAAGAATCCAAGGATGGAGCCCTGTGGGACACCTGTTTTGATGGGAAGAAAGGGGGAGACAGCAGAGAGCCACTTGACAGATTGGTGCCAATCTAAGAGGTAGCTGCTAAACCAGGATATATTTGCTGTGGAAAAGTTAAGTTGAGAGAGTTTTGAGAGGAGGATAGGGTGAGAGACAATGTCAAAGGCTTTAGACAGATCTAAGAATAGGCAGGACAGGAGTTATTGTTATCTCTGGTTAGGGAAATGGTGTTGTTAAATGAGATGAGAACAGTGGAGGGGCTGTGGTGTGGGTGAAAGCCATGCTGGGTAGGGTGATCAGGTTACCTTGTAACAGGTGGGCCAAGATTTGTTTGTGTAGACAGTGTTTTAGTATTTTGGAGAGGTGAGAAAGTATAGCAACTGGTCGAAAGTTAGAGAGTTCTGAGGAATTGTCGCCTTTGTGTATGGGTATTGTATAGAATTTTTTCCGTAGAGTAGAAACATTTGATTTGGAGATAGAGTGGTTAATTAGGATGAATACTAGCATTGTCGCCTCACAGTTAGACGTTGCCCGTTTGATTCTCAGTTAGAGCGTCTTCTGTGTGGCGACATGCGTGAATGGGCGTTCCTTCATTGAAGGTTGTGCATTAGGCCCGACAAGCCAGCACATCAAAATCTACTGCCAATCATTAGCGGACTGGAGTTCCACTGTGGCAACCCCTAACCGGGAAAAGCTGAAAGAAACAAACAAACAAACTGGGTATGCTACAGATGTAACAGTGAGTTTTAGGAAGAGAGATGGCAGATTGTCTTCTGATGAGGAGCAGGGTTTGAGCTTAAGGAGTTTTTTAATGTAACTTTTGGGAAATGGCTTTAGAGAGAAGGGGGAATTTTTTTGAGGGGGAGTTGTGGGTGGTGAGGGATGGGGTGGGAGAGAAGTCGGCATAAGTTTACTTATGGTGTCAATGAAATAAGAATTGAAGATGGCTGCAGTTTCAAGGGGTGAGTTGTTGGGGCAGGGGTTAGGTGTAGATGGATTTCCCAGGTGGAAGATTTGGTGGATGGTGTTCCAGAACTTTTTGGGGTTTCTGGATTGTGTGGTCTGGAGTTGATGGTAGACATTCTTTTTATCATTATGAATGCATTTTTTAGTGAGATTTCAGAGTTCTCTATAGCTTTGGAAGTGAGAGGGAGATTTTGTCTTGGACCAAAGTTTCCAGGCAGAGTCTCCTTTTTGAATTAGTGACTGAGTTGAATTGGTGAGCCAGGGGGAGTTGTGGGATTTGACTCTAACAGTATATGGAAGGGCAAGGGATTTGTGTATGTTAAGGAAGGTGGAGTTACAGTATGAAACAGCATCGTCAAGAGGTAAGGTAAAGAGGGTGGACCAGTCTATTTCAGAGAGAGAGTTATTGAATGTATCAGGGTTGAAGGTGGACAGTTTCCTGCATTCTTTGAATTTGTGGGGTTTGGGAATGTGGGGGGACAGTCAGAGGGTTCGTATTGGGCAATGATCACTAATGGAATCAGGTAGTGTTTCTGGTTGAAAATAAAGGTTGGGATTGGAAACAAGAATCCAGTCAATGATGGAATTGGAATTGGTGGATTTGTTGTGGAATGTGGGAGAGGAGATGAGCTGGGTGTATCCTTAAAGGTTAATGCTGGCGGTAGGGGTGTTAGTGGTGGGGGTGAACCAGTTGATATTGTCACCCTGTATAATGGTCTCACTGTGGATATGGTCAGATATCCAAACGAGAATCTATTCAAGTAAAGGTATGTTAACACCTGTTGTTATGTAGATGGCAACTATTCATATGGTTTTGTGATTGCTGGGTTTAAAGTTGGCTATAAGGATGGGTGGAAGGAGGGAGGAGGATTTGGTGGCGGGTTAAGGTTAGGAGGTCAGAGTACAGAATAGTAACACCACCTCCTTTCTTATGGGGTCTATCTAAGCATAGAATGTTGTATCTTGGGGGAAGGAATTCATTGTCTGTGTTGTGAGGTTTAAGCCAGGTCTCTGAGAGTGTAACTATAAAGAGGGAGAATTGAGCTATCCAAGAATGAAATTATGTTATCTTATTTAGGATGCTGTGACTGTTGATAGAGTAGAAGGAAAGATGTTTAGGAGGAAGGTTAGAAGTGTTCAGGAGAGTTTGTGGGGTAGTGGAAGGGGGAGTTTGCATAATTTGTGGGTCAGGGTTGGGGTGAATGTCACCGGAGAGGAGGAAGGTGTTACGTGACTGAGGTAGAAGAGGTATAAATGAGTAGGGGGTGATGCATTTTTCTTTTATTCTGTAGGGTGGGTGAATTATGGGAGGTAGTTTGATTTTGGGGAGACTGAATTCAGAAAAGGAAAAGTGTAAGGGTGCTGTAGGAAAGGAGTAATGTGTGTTGGAGTTTGTGGGGTAGTGACAGGATGTTGGAGAGCAAAGGTGCAGGATTGGATGAGTGTAGAATGAGGTTAAGTTACAGGTCAGTAAAAGAAGGGAGGATATGATGAGGGGGATAAGTGAGGAGGAGAGAGAAGTACAGAGCGTGATGGTAGATGTGAGGTTAAGTGAGAGAGGAAATAATGGAGTTATGGAGTGGGAATGAATGGGAGGGTGTAGACGTATAAGTGAGTGAGTGGGGAGGTAGAGAGTGAGACTGAAAGATATTTGGTAGGTGTTTAGGAAAGGGAGGAGGTGGGTGGGGTAATGATACGTCAGGGATTATGGGGAATGGTGTGTGTAGAAGGGGTGGAGTGAAGTAGGTGTGCAGAAGTGGGAGGGTTTGGGTAGGTGGGGGGGTTCTGGCAGGATAAAGTATGCAGAAAGTATGGATTGGGAGGGGGTGGGGTTGCAGTGGCTAGCTATAAAGGAAATTGATGTGGGTGAGTGGGAATGGGGGTAGGATACCGGAGCAGAGTGAGCCCGCCAGGAAACAGTAAGCAGCAAGACTGAAGAAAAACAATGTGTGGTTTAGCAGAGAACAGCCAACAAAGCTGTCACAGTGTGCTAGAGAGGAGAGAGTAAAGCTGAGTGTGAGAGCAAGCTGACTGAGTGGAGCAGGGCTAGTGAATGGGGTGACAATGGGAGTGTGGAAGTGAGGAAGCAGACTAGCAGTTTGGAAAGTCAGGAGGTAAACACAGTAGATACAGGAAAATAAATTAGTGGAGAAAAGGTAAGAGAAGAAAATGAGTGCGGGGGGGGGGGGGTCTGGTACAGAGGTGTGCAGGTGGCCTTACAAAGAACATAAAAATACAGCAGGGAATGATTAAGTAGTATTTGTACTTCGCTCAAAGGTACATGACTGTGCAGCTGAAGCTTTCAGGTTATGTTGAGGATGTTTAGCTGGTGGAAGATGGGGAGGGCTAGCTTGCATTCATAGTAGTGAGCACACCAGGCTTTCAACCTTAGGTAGTGCAAAATCCAGCATTTAATTCCTAAAAACACAATTAGAGCATACTGTTGCTTGGATACGGCAAACACACACCACCGGGAACCAGACCTGACTGGGGAGAGGCTTATAGTGAGGAAAGATCTTACATAACACCTGTTCATGCAGCTCTCACACAGTCTCTAGCAAAAGCAGCTAGCATGCATTCTAACAAACAAGCACCTATGTCTTCTTCCATTCACACACAACATACACAAACACCACTTAACAATCTTCATCCCAGAATATGCAACACAGCCCTCACTTGCACTTACACACTTCACACAACCCATCAATCATCACAATGTATACATAATAAACTGTAGACCACACACAAAGCCAGTAATCTCTATGTGCATGCACCCAGTGCAAACACCAGAGCAATCAGCACATACCAGCTTTTCAATCACTCACTTGTACATTCAGCCATACACACTGCAAACCGTTTTTTACATATACACTTCACTCTTTCTCTCTAATCAACCAA
The DNA here is from genome assembly GCF_019279795.1 of Protopterus annectens. Classification (NCBI taxonomy): domain Eukaryota; kingdom Metazoa; phylum Chordata; order Ceratodontiformes; family Protopteridae; genus Protopterus; species Protopterus annectens. Next base: position 424,584,031 of record NC_056739.1, read on the forward strand.
CCAACAGACAAACACATGTATGATTTTGATCTCAGAAACACACAAAAACTACCTCTCAAGTCAGAATGCACTTTTAACCAGTCACTGCAGTTGCTTAGACAATACTCAAACATTCCTACCTGCACATCTCCACCAATGACACACATACCTCTGTCAGCATAATCCAGGTGCACTCTCTATCAGTATATTCAAACTTGACAAGTCTATATTTAATGCATATGTCATTCAGTCTTTGGGACATGATCAAAAGATACCAAATTTATCTGCCACTGACCAACAGGACTGTGCCCTAAACTAGCTGATTTAGAAGCTTTTTCTTGCTTAGAGGGTACTAACATCTGTACTATTACTGGGAAATGGCTTAAAGATCCAAGATGAATATCACAAACACTTTCCATTGTAGATCTAATGGGATAGGTGCTAATGCCTCATACAAGTCATTAGCCAAGAAATCAAATCAGAACTATAAATGGATTGTATAGTAATTAATATCAATGGTACTGCATATAGAATTATAGGACTCTGCCATATACCATCTGTGTGCCCTGCTTAGCATGATGATGTAAAAGTAAAGCAGCATGCAATTCTAATGGTGCATTTCAACTATGTCAGTATTGAAAAGATAAACTACTTAATATCAAATAACTAAACCCAAATATTAAATGACTGTGTTAATATAAACAGCTTGGAGCAAACAGTATAAACTGCCACCAGGTGTAGCAATAACTTAAATGTCATTCTGATAAATCATGGATCTTTCTGCTGCCTAGCTGTGGTTATACCCTCTGTAACTAGCACAGATCATGATGATGCCATCGTCTTCAGCCTAAGCATAAAATCAAGCTCAGTCACACAGACTTTATCCATCCCAGACGTTATCAGTGGGAACCATGATGGAAAAAATTACATACATATGGAAGCAGATTTAGATACCATTTTTAATGACCCAGGTAATTTAGGATACTGTCAATGAATTCTACAGTATTGATGACCCAAATATGCTTACTTGGGATACTGTCAATTAATTCTACAGTGTTGTTAACTTTTATTTAATAAATGTACTGGTAAAACACATATACAGGTAAGAATTTAACAAAAATCTTCTTTGGTAGAATCACAAAATTAAGAACATATACAACAGATAAAATGTTTTACTGATCTATAAAGGTTAGCATATTCATAAAAAGAAGCCTTAATTGAATAAAATGTGGAATCAATTTAATTTTCTTATCAAATTTTCTAACTCTAACTATGAACTTAGCTTGAATTCAATGGCTGAAAGCAATAGTGAGGTACTGTTTATTTAGATTGGAAAACTAAACAGGAAAATAATGAGTAACATTGTTCAAGCATCAGTCACGGAATATATCAAATGTACTTGAAGAAAAAATGAGTACACACTTCACGATAGGGAAAAATGTTTCAAAAGTGCTAGAAAGACAAGAAGAAGCATTCCTTATGTAAGGAATAAGCCAGAAGCAAAATTAAAAACTCAGACTCTGTGACACCAGGCTACATACCCAGTGGTCTCTTGCAAAGAATCACGAAAAAAACAGATAAAAATCCTGATAAATACATTGTTAGCATTTGAACGTGTAAATGACTTATAGTAACAGACTACAATGGTTTCAAGTGACAAAATGGATGGAGGTATCAGATCCAGAAATGTTTAGACCAGGTGGCCTGAATCGTATCCATTGTTAAGTCTTGGAGTCTTAATAAAGCTTATCCAAAATGACAAAGCAAACTTATACTTCTGTTAAAAGTTGAACAGTATGACTTAAAGTGTGGCCTCGACTTCTGAGTCCTTTAGTAGTACTTAGCGAGGGGTTGACTGTGTATAAACTGCTTATCTTATACTTGATAAGATATTCAACATTGACCCACATAAGGGAATAACTGGGAAGTTAATTTTACATGACCGTTCATACATAATTCATTGAATAAACAACAGGATACAAGTCAAGGCAGATTACCTGTCTATTCCAAAAGGTGTTTAATGGTGTCCTACAGAGCTCTCTACAGTGGTTACATCATGTTAATCTATTGTTCATGACATATAAGTAGAAAATATTTTAAGGATTACCAAATATACTGAGAACTGTACGGTGGAGAATTATGTTTTTTATAAACAGTATGCAAGCAGATCACTTTGGGGAGAGTTTGTTGTATTTATGACTGTGTTTTGATTTATTGAAATCTACAAGCATCGAAACTCAGTTGATCAAAACTGAGTAGACATTTTGAAAACAAATATACTGAAAAAGGTAGAACATTGCAAAAGAGCAGTTGCAAAAACAAAGTTTACTTTTGGGATCCACTGAACAAAACCTCACCACCAAATTCAGACACACTTTCTATATACTGGTAGTGTTACGGAAAGGGTTTTTCTAAGATAAGGTGTAGGACTGTGATTAGGGGCAGGAGAATAACTCTATATTGCCCAGATTTTCACAGAATGTCCAGATTTTTGACTCATATTTTTAGTCTGATCCTCATAATGTTTGTGATTTTCTCACAAATCTTTGAGGATTGAAGTCACTAAATAATGACAGACATTTAAGTTTCAGACTTTATATCCTTCAGAAAACACATGGTAATTCAAACTTGATACTCTGTCAACTCCATAAGTCTGTAAGTGCTATTTTTAAAATCTGTCCCTGATTTCACGCCTTTCTTCCACCATCTTTGCCTTTATCCTGATTACTTGCATTAAGAGGTTGAGAGGTATGGTCAGCACTAGGGTCAGGGTACGCATGTATAAGTAAGGACTTACACATGCATGCTAACCTTACTATTGCCCATAATACCAACCCTACACCTCACTTTAGAAAAACCTTTTCTGTAACATTATCACTACACAAGATACTGAGAGAAACAGTATACAATAGCACACATGCACTATACCCATCACCTTACCTAGCCTGTACTCTAACCCTAACCCCCAACACTCATGCACACATTCTAATGTCCAACTGCTGAAACTTCTAGTATGTCTAAAAGTTTTGGCATTAAAATCCTAATAAAACAATAAAAACTGAATCACCATAAATTAAAACAAATTCAAAACCAATACGCTGCTGGAAAGTTATAGGAAATACATTATTATTCACTGAAAAAAAATTAATCAAATTATAATAAATTATAATATGTTAAGTGCTTTTGTTCACTTAAATAGTGAACTTTATTAGAACACTCAACCATCTCCTCACTTCCTGTATATATATATATATATATATATATATATATGTGTGTGTGTGTGTGTGTGTGTGTGTGTGTGTGTGTGTCTGTGTGTGTGTGTGTGTGTGTGTGGGTCTACTTTCGTTCATCGAAAGTACACCTTTTCAAAATACAAAAAGCTGTCTCCTGTTAAGGTGCATATTAATGAAAATACACTTCTGCGAACTGCACTTCACCGAGCCTCCTGATAGGGATTCCAGTACAATGCAGATAATGAAATACACCCTTTTCCCCACCGTAGTGCGATCTCGGAGTTGGTATATATAAGTAGCAGGGGGTGTGGGGGTGCAGGGGGCTTGCCCCCTGCAAACAGTTGTTTTTAGTCTTTATGTTAGGTTTTTGTTCTTTTGCTGAATTGTACTTCATGAAAGTGTGCTTTCATTAAACTGTACTTTCCCTTAATAGGAGTTGACTTTTCGCGGTTTGAAAAGGTATACTTTTGATGAATGAAAGTAGACCATGCTTAATTAATAAAAAGCTGCAATCAACCAAACCTATCCATACAGTCATTAATAAAAGTTACAATTATATGCATATATATTTATAAATACTAATACATATGCATATGCTATTCCTGTTTCAAATATTAGACACAAATTAATTAATTAACTTACTAAACCTATACAAATAAAAACTTTAAAAAAAATGTAATAATTACTATTAATTCCAAATAAAACTAATTATTCCACTAATATTCAACCAAAACAGAACCTTTGACTAAAATGGTAGACAAGGCTTTAAAAAGACTTTTTGATAATAAAAAATATGTTTGATTTATGGCATTGTTTGGTTGAATTGGCCAAGGTGGATTTTGTTGAGACATTGATATTTGTTACCATAGATGTTAAGGATCTTTCCTTAGTTACAGCATGGATTGGATTGGTGGATTTGAGCTTCTTTATTAATTAAGCATGATAAATCTAAAATAAATGAGGCGATGGTTGATTGTTCTGATGAAGTTCACTATTTAAGTGAGCAAAAGTGCTTAACCTACAGTAATTTATTATAATTTGATTATTTTTTTTCAGTGAGTAACGTGTTTCCTACAAATCTTTGTGATCATTGTAGAAGTTAAAAAAAATAGTATGTGCACTGACAGTTTGAACTGTGTTTTTTAATAAGTAAAGAGGGGCCGCCAAGTAATGGGATATTTGTATGGCTGGGGGGTAGGCAATCCATGGCCCTGCCTAGGGTTTCATTTGCCCATGATTCAGCTCTGTGCATGTGCCAAGGGGATGGGTGTTGTAAAACTGTGCTGCCCAGCTCTCAGATAGATGCTCTATGCTTATGATTAACAGTTATATTACAAAGGTCAAAACAAACTTAGAACACTGCAGTCTACAAACTGAGAGTAGTACAGCAGACACACTGGTTGACTGCCATCACTAGATGTGTACCAGGTACCACCAGGGAGTAGCTATCAAAACAACTCCTGCTCCAAGCCCTGAACAATGGCACTGATGTATACCAGAATGTACCATGGAACTACATGATATTATTAGGGAGTATCAGCTGGCAAAAAGATGGCCTGGTGCCTCATCTTTGATGCTAATGAAAATTAGGAGGATACTGGAACACTATGCATCATAGTCATAAGGTAGAATCACCATCATATAACTGCTCTGATGTTTTACAGTAACACGTCCTGAAGTTCGTATTCTAACAGAGTACTATATGGTGCAAATAACTCATTACAGCCTAATGACATCTCCAGGTGTTTCTGCAGTTACATCCTGCTGATGCCTTAAGGCAACAAATATTGCTTGTTTGTATTTGCATTAATAATTCCAAATCCATACTATATACAAGGTATTAGAAGATTTAATCTTAAAACTTACACGATGGCAAACACAACTGTATTGACATTTGACGTCTACCCAGTGCAGATAAAGAGATATTGAATATGATTTGAATACTAATTATGTGTAATGTAATAATTTTTGCATTTCTCTAAATATCTCAACAATCAAGTGACATAAACACAGGTTTTTGGCCTCATATTAAAGTTCACAGTTGTATGGAAAACATGCTGGCAATATGTGTGTTGCTTGAATGGTTACTGAGAGAGCAGAAGCTGTTTATACAACATTACATAATTTATATTTACTGTGTTTTTTGTGAGTTATGAAATGCAGTTTAAGACCTGCCCCAGGATTCATTAAGACCTGCACAACGTGTAGGAATAGTGCAGAAGCTGCTGCACACAATATGTCCACCTAGCGATTCAGTATAGAGCTCCCGGGATGTGCACGAGCGCTCCCACTATTCCTGCAGGAACACCTCTGCCTTATGCTAATGACCTCATTTGCTGGTGAAAACCATGCAAATGAGGTGAATTAGTGATTCAGCAAGCAGGCAGGTGTTCATGCAGGAATAGTGTAACCTGCAGAAATGTATTCAGTTACTAGCTGAATACATTTCTGCAGATAAGAAGACGGCCTCAAATAAAGCATGTATTCCATTTATTATGCATGCCAATGGCCAAATATATGGTCATTGGCATGCAAAATAGTTAAAATTTTTTAAAATAAAACTTTTTTTTTGACAGATCTCAGCCGTTTAGGCATAGGGCAGTGGCGCACAAATGGGATCATGCCAAAAATAAAAGAAGAAGGGGAAAAAATCAATTTTGTGAGAAATCTGCATTTTGCCATTATAGTCAATGGCATGCAGAATGAAAACAATTCCAGGGAATAGTGGTTCCTAAGGGGAAAGTCTCAGTGTAAGTGTAGTAACTCAGAAGTAAGGCAGTGGTTTATGCAAATGAGGGGATTTATACTGAATCACAAATTTCTTCTAAGTGTCAGACTGCACCTAACCGTGTAGGTGCTCTAACACCATGGTGTAGACAGATGGAGCAGCTAACATAAAAAGGGGGTGTGCCATGCTTGCTGTAAGCTCAGTGGCCCATGTTTGCCCTTAGCTAAGGAAGGGGATGTATCTGAGGTTGTATTTTCCTATTCTATGAAATGCAGAGCATGTTCTCATCCAGGAAGGGACAGTCCTGCTTAAAAATGTTTAGTTTAGCTAAACGAGTGTGTGCAGTACATACCGGGCCTAAAACAAAAAAAGGAAAAAAAGAAAAAAACACAGAGGATAGCAGAACTGTTTACATTTGAGCACCAGAAATGTGCAGCATGCATCAGGGCTTAAACAGGGAGGAAATGGAAAGGGGAAACTGCAGAAGGAAGGCAATCAAGGAGAACAAGCATAGCTGGCAGGTGGAATGTATCAAAATCAGCCAATTACACAGGCAGCAGCCCAGCACACTACTATAAACTATCCAGACACCTTTCAGTCTGGCTTTTCCCACAAACTCTACACCACTAGTGTACACATTCGGGGGAATTTTAAACTGACAAAACTAACAAAACATGTTAGGGGCTGTTGTTGCTTTGATCTGTCAGTATTTGCTAGCAACTGAAGGTGGTGAGGAGGATAATGCTGACAACCGACTCAGACCAAGGAGGAGAAGAAGTGTGTTCAGATTCAAGGTAACCTGCCAAGGGCTACATGATCCGGAGATAGTAGAGTGCTACAGGGTGGACAGGGACATACTTCAGCAACTTGTTGAGCTGTGCCAGCCTCGCCTCAGACCCAGAACCAACAGAGGTGAACCTATCCCAGTGGATACCAAGGTATATGTAGCCTTAAGAATACTAGCTACAGGTTCTTTCCAAAGACCAACTGGGGATGCCATGGGGGTCTCACAGGCATCTGAGTCCAGGATACTCCACCAGTTCCTAGATGCCATGTGACTGCATGCTGCTGAGCACATTTACTTCCCCAGCACCTGTGAGAAGAGGACCAGCAATATGCATCTCTTCCATTGTGTAGCAGAATACCCAGAGGTACTGGGTGCCATAGACTGCATGCACATCCACATCAAAGCACCACCCGGTGACCAGGGTAGGGTCTACCTAAACTGCAAGGGCTTCCACTCCATCAACTGCCAGGTCGTGTGTGATATCCAGGGCATTATCATGAATGTGTGTGCTGGCAGCCCTGGAAGCTATCACGACTCCCACATCTGGCATTTGTCACAGCTGTACCAGGCGTTTGCCAGTGGCGACATCCAATATGGCCATCTGAAGGGGGATGCTGGCTACACACTGGAGCCATGGATGATGACACCCATCAGAAACGCACACACACCCACACAAGAATGCCATAATGAGGCACATGCACAAACCAGGATCATTACAATTTGTGTGTTTGGGATGCTCAAGTCATGGCTCTGGTGCCTTAACATATCAGGTGGGGCCTTGCAGTACTCTCCAGCCACATGTTCATAGTATGTGCCATGCTAAACAATATGACCCTGTGGAAACACCTGCAGCAGAAACAAAATGGAGAAGGGCCACACAGCCCCCCACCATTACCAAGGTCTCCACAGGCACAGAGGGACTCAGAGGAGGAACATCCTGAGCCTACCCTGCAGGCAGATGGAGGCGTTCCCAGTATGCCCTGTCTTTGGCAAAGTGGCAACACATAGCACATACACTGACACTGACACTGTAGGACCCAAAGAACTGATCTCTCTCTGTCTGACTCGCACACACAGTAAAATGGATGCCAAACAACACATCACCTATACCCTACCATGTATAGGTAGTGTACTGTGTGCATCCAACATAGTCAGCCCTCAAGCACAATCCTCACAACAGCCTCAGGCACAAAGTAAGTCAGTCTCCTTAACAAAATTAATGAATGGAGTGGAATGTTCTGATAGCATATCTATGGTATTGATTCAAGCATGCAAGGGAATGGAGTAGCTCACTGGGACAGCAGCAGACAACTGACAGCTCTGTGGGACAGCAGGAAGTGTATTCCCAGTACTGGCCTACCCACATCATGCAGTACCACCCTATTTGACAAATACTACTGCAGTATATTCGGTGAGCCAAATAACTGGGGGGGGGTCATAGATCACATGCATGGATGTCAATGTGGGGGTCCCATACCCAACCCCAGCCTCACCCAGCAGATTAGCTGTAGAAAACCATTCAGAATTGCCTGGCAAATGCCCCCACACGGTGACATCCATGAAATCCCCACCCACAGACTTTTACACAGTGATATCACAGCAGGTCTGTTAGTGGCATTATGGCTTTGAAAGGTAAGAAGTCTGAAACTACAAATTTCTATGTCAGAACAATCTGACCTGTGGTCAATACTGTTATGCCTGTAGTCTGGGACCGAAATGTTTAGCAAATATCAGCACAGTCTCTTCAAATGTGTATTGTCTACAGATGTGTCACCCCCCCATAGTCCCATAGAAATGCAGTAACATGTCCCTAGCCTTAAGCAGCATCCAGCCATCAACTAGAGTGATGGCTCAATGCAATCAGGAAGCAATTATCAATAACACCCACAGTCAACTTAATGGTGCCATCCCAGGGTTGTCCACTGCTGGCAGCCTGGGAACATATCAGAATGCACTGCCTTGCTACAGATGGCCTGCATCTTTCACACCTGGCCTACAGGCCTGTGGCAAATGCCCATGCCTCACCCACAGTGCCTTGTTAGGGAGTGTCATGAGGTCCATGACATCAACATAACAGTCTAAAAAAAGGCAAAGAAAGGCCATGCTGCTAACTGCTAGGAGAAAACCTGCCAGTGTCAGACAGACAGAAATCTGGCCAAAGCCATGAATAATAGGGTGAAAAAGGTCCAAAGAGAAGGACACTTTTGAAATACTGCCTTAATAATGTAATAAAGTTGAAAGAATGATTGTAGTAGCATGGAATGTCTGATGGGTACAAAGTCAGAAACTGCAATGTCAGTAATATCTGACTTCAACCCTGAGTGACTTACAAAACACTTTTTCCTTGAAAACCAGACTCATTTGTGGAACCAACGAGATACATGAGTCATGAATGTGGACATTCTGTGATACTCTGTACAGTCGACAGGCAGGGCTAGGAGTCTAAACATGGAAATGCACTCATTGCAGGCAGTACTAACCCTGGAAGATGGTGACATGTCTACACCCACAGAACCCTGGCCAACAGCCATGGGGATTAACACACCTTTCCCTGATCACTCATCCTATGCAACATCTTGAGTCCAAAATGTGGCCAGCCAAGCAAAATGAGGTGGGCCATACATATATGTCAGACAAACACATACCTCCAGGCTGGTCAAACAGTCTGACACACACAAGACCCTCCACATGCAGTCAAGCCTTTGAGCAGACCCCTATGCAAAGCACTGGTAGCTAGAGGCAAACATATCTGACCTAGGACACCCCCCATATCTTATCCCTACAAATTTATCTGGCATCTGCCTGTCACCCTGATCCTGTCTGACTTATATTACCCAACTGTGGACTGGAAATCAGACTAGGCCAGAATAGAAATGCACAGAGATTCCACCATTCTTATATATCACCAAGGTATGGGACTGTTTCCACAGCTCCAGCAGTCAATTGCTTGTAGGCAGACCTCTCAACAGGCTAGACTGTGCAAGAATGCATAGCATATGGCCCATAATTTTAGTGTGTGCATCATCCACCCTGTATTCCTCTGCTAAATCACTGTGATGATCTGAAGAGGTATGTCACGAGGTGCTGAAACAAAACATGACAGTGTCAAAAAGTATATATGTCAGATGTCTGCTAAAACAAGCCCTGTAACCCTAGCAACCCATATATTACTGAGAGAAATAGTCACAATCACTGTATGGCCCATTGTCCCCCCATTTTGATAGGCTGTCTCCAGATATCCTGCACCAACAGGTTGAGAGGTATGGCTGTAGCACAAAACAAACCAGACTGGAGTGCAACAATTCCTGGAATGGAGTCCCACATGTACTATAGAAGGTCACACTGGGCATGTTCATACACTTGTCAGTAGGATCTAGGAATGAATAGGCCTTCCCCACCCAGTGCAATTTCCATTGCCCTACATTAGCAGTTCTGAACATGTCTGCCACTATAGAAGAACCTTTCGTCAGGCCTCAGCCCTATAAGCTCTGTGGCATGTGCGATAACTGTGTAACACTATACTACAAACAACTAGTTAGGTAGGAGTTCTAATCTCAGTCATGCAAATGTCAAAGTGTGTGTGTGTGTGTGTGTGTGTGTGTGTGTGTGTGTGTGTGTGTGTGTGTGTGTGTGTGTGTGTGTGTGTGTGTGTGTGTGTGTGTGTGTGAGTGTGTGTGTGTGTGTTTGCACATTAAAGCTTTTGGGTCCATTCAAACCCAGTACACTTCCCCTTTCCCTACTTTAGCAGTCCTGCAGATATCGGTCCCTTTCGTCATGCCTCAGCACCATAAGCTCTCTGCCGTGTGCAGTAACTGCATAACACTATAGTAAAAATAACTAGTTAGGTAGTAGTTCTAATCTCAGTCCTGGCAAATGTCAAACTGTGTGTGTCTGTGTGTGTGTTTGCAAGTTAAACTTTTGGGTCCATTCAAACCCAGTATACTTTCCCTTTCCCACTTTAGTAGTCCTGCAGATATCACTCACCTTAGAAGTCCCTTTTGTCAGGCCTCAGCCCCATAAGCTCTGTTGTGAATGCAATAACTGTGTAACACTATAGTACAAATAACTATTTAGGTAGGGGTTCTACTCTCACATCTGGCAAGTGTGTGTTTGTGTGTGTGTGTGTGTGTGTGTGTGTGTGTGTGTGTGTGTGTGTGTGTGTGTGTGTGTGTGTGTGTGTGTGTGTGTGTGTGTGTGTGTGTGTGTGTGTAAGTGTATGTCAAAGTGTGTCTGTTTGTAGGACAAAGCATTTTGATAACTTTAACACCCAGTGCCCTACTTTATCAGTCCTGCTGATGTAATTCCCCTTATAGGTTCATAGGTGTGTAGTAGGCTAATGGCCCAGGAGCCATTACAAGCCTAGCCCATAGAAGGGCCCTGCCATTGTGGCACCTGGTGTTACTTCCCAGTGCCTGTATCAAGTACTGCCACTGCAGTGATCCTTGGGGTGAACTGTGTATTACCCATCCACTCATCAAGATTTCTCTGAAACAAGGTCAACTAGGTGGTCTGCATGACATGTATGGGAAGTGTGTTCCAAGGCATGTGTAGTCTCTTGGTGAGGGATCTGTCCCACCAACATGTTGTGGTGATTGTGGTAATGAGGTATAAGTCTCTGCAGTGTGTGGTGTGGAAGGATTGGGATATCTTTATATGTAGCATGTCTAAAACAGCTGGGTTAGACATGGCTTTGTAAGTCAAGCACAGATAGCCTCTAACTAGGCGATATGACACATAGAATAGCTGGAGTTGTCTGAGTCTGTCTGTGTAGGACGTGTGTTTAGTGCCTAGGAACCTCTTTGTGAGGTGTTTCTGTGGCCTCTCCAGCTGTTGCAGGTGTCTACTGAGGTACATGACAAATGGGCCAGAATACCTGATGAGTGGTCTAATGAGGGAACAGTAGACAGAGATCATTACCTCTGTCTTCCTAGATGCAAAACCCTAGGTAATGCAATGTGCCACATAGAAGGACTTCCTGACCACAATGGCAATGTGGTGGTTGAAGGATAAGTTGCTGTCAACCTGTGTCTCCAGATCTCTTATAATGCCTACAGTGTTCATTGGGGTCCCATCAATGTGGTACTTACTGGGAACTGAGTGTTTTACCAAAGGAGATGATGATGCAATTTGTGGTGTTAAGCTTCTGGCCATGGTTTCTACACCAGTCAGTGGCCTCAGTGAGGCTTTTCTTTAGGATGTTTGCATCACTTGTGGAGTTAATGATAGCTCCCATCTTGCAGTCCTCTGTGAACTTTGTCAGTACTGATCCCTGTGGGACTCCACATGTGACTGCTTGCCAGTCTGACTTGGACTTTCTGCCACCTGTAATACTTTACCTCAGCTGTGCAGTTATCAGCACCTTTGTCCAGTTGTTAGTCCAATAAGCTCTGTGTAACACTATAGTACAAATAACTAGACAGGCAGGGGTTCTAATCTCAATACTGGCATGTGTGTGTGTGTGTGTGTGTGTGTGTGTGTGTGTGTGTGTGTGTGTGTGTGTGTGTGTATACGGACACAAAAACAAAATAGGCGGGTCTTCTTAGGTTCATAGGTAGGTACTAGGCTATCTGCCTGAAGGCATTTATAAGCCTAGCTGGAATGTGTTGGCTTTCGCCGCCCCCTTAGATTAGTTCCCTGTGCCTTTGTCCAGCAGAGCCATTGAATGTATCCTGGGGGTAAACGTTCTGTTTCCCATCCGCTCATCAAGGTTTCTCTTGAAGAGGGTTAGCGAGGAGCTCAGCCTAATGTAGATTGGAATCTTGTTCCAGAGCATGGGAAGTCACTAGGACAGGAATCTATCCCTCCAGCACATCCTATTTATTGTTGGGGTGAGGTTTAGATCCCTGGAGCGTGTGGCTCAAGGGGATATGGTTTTCTTTAGGTGGAGCATGTCCATCAATTCTGGGTTGGATATGGCCTTGTATGTCAGGCAGAGATCACCTCTGAGTAGGCAGTATGCAACCGAGTACAGCTGGAGTTTCTTCAGTTGAGCTGCATAGGGCATCTGCTTGAGGCCAGTGATCCTCTTAGTGAGGTACTTCTGTGGTCTTTCCAGTTGTTACAGGTGTCTTGTTAGGTACATCCCAAATAGGGCATTGTACTCTATGATGGGTCTGAAGAGTGTTGTGTAGAGGGGCCCAATGACCTTTTTCAATCTGGATGCAAACCCTTTTGTGATTAGGTGAGCACATAGAAGGATTTTCTAACCACTTTGGCATTGTAATTATGAAAGGAGAGGTTACTATCTACTTGAGTCCCCAGATCCCTTATTACGTCTTCCATATTTAGGGGGCTACCACCTGTGTAGTAGTTTGTGGGTACTTTGTTTTTTCCAAAGGGGATGACTATGCACATTTTGGCATTTAGCTGGAGGCCATGGTTTTGACACCAGGTATCTGTCTCAGTGAGACCCTTTTGGAGGATGTCTGTGCCAGCCGGAGAGTCAATTATAGCCCCTAGTTTGCAGTCGTCTGAGAACTTGGTCAGCCATAGTCCTCCTGTGCTTGCCTGTACCTCGGAGAAGTATATGCCAAACAGGAGGGGTCCTAGGACTGAGCCCTGGGGAATGCCACTTGTAACCGGTTTAGAGTGAGATGTAGCTCCTGCAACTCATACCATGTGGGTTCTGTCCGTGAGCCAGTTGGCAACCCATCTCGTGACATAGGGGTTGTGTTCAGGCTGGTGGGCTTGTCTATAATACCTGAGTGGGGAATGGTTTCAAAGGCCTTTGCGAGGTCCAGGTAGGCTGTGTGGACTACCTTTCCCTCGTCTATAGCCTTGGTAACTGTCTCAAAGAAGTCCTCCAGGTTTAGGAGGCATGAGCTGCCCTTAACAAAGCTGAACTGGGTAGAGTCCAGTGTTTGGAGGTTCCCAAAGTCTCTGTTAATGAGATCCATGATGATGTGCTCCATAGCTTTGCAGACCAAGCTAGTCAGGCTTATAGGGTGATAGTTCCCAGGGTCCGTTGTGGTTCCACCTTTGTGGAGCGGAATAACTGTTGCTGTGCGCCACTCTGTGGGTACACAGCCTGTAGACAGGCTGAGTTTAAACAGTGTGTTTAGGTGAGGGGTTAGTTCATCTTTGAGCTTGTGTAGGACGTAACCTGGGACACCGTCCAGTCCCATTGATGCTGTGTTTTTGACTTTGGAGAGGGCTGTTTTAACCTGAGTGTCTGTGATTTTAGGGGCATTACATTCTTCTGGTATAGATATGGGCCCTTTTGGGGGTGAGAGGGGGTGAAGTTTGCACTGAACCGATCTACCAGGATGTTGGCTATATCAGTTGGTTCAGTGTATTTGGTGCCATTCTGCACTAACTCTAAGCAGATTTGAGCATTGCCACTTAGATTCTTGACATTCCTAAAGAATGCCTCGTGGTTATCTTTGGAGTCCATGGCAATTTTTCTTTCAAAGCTAGCCATGGATGATTTTATGAGGGAATGTAGTTTAATGCTTAATCTGATCAGGGATGTCTTCCCTTCTTGGGATTTTACTCTTTTCTGTACTAGTTTCCTCCTTCTATTGTATAGTTTGTTTATGGCAGGGGTCCACCAGACTGGTTTCCTTTTCTTGGAGGAGTGAGTCTTGGTTTTGTTTGGGCTAGCACAATCCATGCATTCTTGTAGGTGCCCGTAGAGTGCATTAGTAAAGGATTTTGCAGCTTGGACAGTATTATCCTTTAGCATGGGGGCTTTGAAACTTCCCGCCTCGGTCTTAAGTAACTTGAAGTTTGCTTTTGAAAAGTTTTTAACTGTGGATATTTGACCGGGGGTGGTGGCGGAATGTGGATATCCAGCGGGATTAGTTTATGGTCAGATCTAACCAGCGAAGGGTTGACCTCCATTGTGGAACACCGGTTGCCCATGTTGGTGATGACCAGGTCCAATATGCTGTCACCTCTGGTGGGGGTGTTGACCAGTCGATCCAGGGCGTTTGAGTTTATAAATTCTAGGAAATGTTGGCCAAGGGAGTTTGTACTTAAGTAGTTCTCCCAGTTAATGTTTGGGTAATTGAAATCACCCAATATTAGGGTGTTCGGTATGACCTTTATGTTTCCCAGTGTTTCCAGGAATGCGGAGTGGGGGTCCTGGAACACGGTGGGTGATCTGTAGCAAGCTATAATTTGAATAGCAGTTTTGCCCATTGTTAGTTGCATGTGGATGATCTCTGAAGCATTGTGCTGTGCCACTAACCCAGAGGTGTGGGTATCCTTGATGAATATGGATACTCCTCCACCTTTTGTATTTCGGTCCAGGTTTTGTGGCCAAAATGTATGGTATGAGTTGTAGCCTGGTAGTGCTGGGGTGTTCTCTGGAGCCTTAAACCAGGTTTCTGTTACTGCACATATATATTTTCTCCATACTGAGGAGTGCCTTGAGTGCGTGCATTTTAAGGTTTAGACTTCTGGCATTGAGTAGCATTACCCTTAGTTTTTGTTACTTGTGCTATTTACAGCAGTGGGTTTGTCTTTTGAGCCTTGACTAAAATAGGCACTATGGGGGTGGCAAGAGCCTTGGCCAGTATTCGAAAGCCTAAGGGTGACAGGTGCATGCCGTCTCTAGAGAAGCAGCGTGGCTTGTCGAGCATGTCATCCCAGGCTGACAGACACTGGATCCCCTTTGAATGATACCAGAAGCTTAGACAATTGTTGAAATTGATATTTTTTTCTCTATACTGTGGTATCATTCTTGGTGAGGGCAGGATGCTACTCAGGGTCAGGGTCATACCAGCCTGGGCTACGTGATCAGAGAACTCTTCCATGTCTCCTTTCATATAGTCCAGGGAGGTATGGCTCAGGTCATTCACACCAACATGGACAATGACAGAGTCATATATGTACTTGTTCTGGAGTGACCTGAGTGCTTGTGTTATGTGGCGGATACTGGCACCCGACAGGCAGCTAACAGTAACCTTCTCCTTGTTCAGCCTAGTGAATGGGACGTCAGTGTGCCTGACTATAAAGTCACCTATTACTAGTGTGTTGGGTATGTTATTTTGCCTTAAGGGCTGTGATTGCATGGCACATTGGTTTTGTGAAGTATGTGTTTCATGGTTTGTGTCGGGGGGGTGGAGGTTGCTTGGATGTCTGCTTTGAAGGTCTCTGTTGCTTTTGTGGATTTTTATTTAGAGCCTCCAAGTATGTTTTCATGTATTTATGTGTGTTTTTTGTCAGTGCCGGTTTCATAAATCTATGTGAGACTGGTGGTTTGATGCAAGTAATTCCCTTCTCCTCTTGACTGCCTGGTCCAGTTTTGGGTTGAGAGAGCTTCGCCTCCAGTTTGGCTGTATAATTGCATCTCTTGCATGTATTAGTGTTTGGTGGAAGGAGAAGAGGGTTGTCTGTGTACATGAGGCAATTGTAACATTGCCTCAAAATGCCCAGATTCACCAGTTGGGCCGGAGAGTACACCTGAAACTGCCCTTTGGACATGCCTGGATAGGTACAGTGAACTGTTTTACTGATTGGCTGGTAAGGTCGAATAGAGAGACTTGTCCATCTCTGCAGTTTAGGGGGGTCTAGTGCTAAGGTTTATTACTGCTTGCTATGAGTTTTGAGCAAGTTCGGAGATGAGAAGTGAATGGTTTGAGTGCTTTAGTTGAAAGTTTGTCTAGTTCCAAGGGAAAAATTGAAGAGTAGACTTTGTGGAGCCGGGAATACTTATACCCTAGCTAAATGGCACTGCCCGGCATGCAAAACCACGATAATGCAGTTTTTATAGCAGGGAAATGAAAGAGATTGAAATTAGCCCAAAATGGCCAATAAACTACTAATTTCTGTACTGAAACCACTCCTCCAGGGACAGATAGGCTGCTCAAAGCTCCCCTCTCTCACAGGTGAACAGAGAAACTTCCTTCTATCCAAGTAAGGGATGGACAAACACAGAAACTTGTAACACAGCCCTGAATTCAGCACTAACCTGAAAACTGGACTATACTAGCTTAGCTAGCTTAGAAAGGCAGGAAATATGTTCTGTTCGTTTGTTTGTTGTTTTGTTGTTTTTTTTCAGATCCTGTGATACCATTCCACACTCTTGAATCATAGACAAACACAGCCATCTGGGCATCAACCCCTATGTCACTTGGTGGGTTGCAAATTGGCTCATGCATGGGACCCACAGTGTAAAGGTAGCAGACTCCATTTCAGACTGCCAACCAGTCATGGGTGGAGTACCACAGGGTCTAGTCATGGATCCCCTCATGTTTGTCATGTATGCCTCTGACATCCAGAACAACACAAAGGTTCCCTGGCTGACAATGTTCACAGACAATTACAAGGCGAGTGCTATGTGTACATCCCCATATCATGTTGAAATCCTGCATAAAGGCCCCACTGAGACATCCGACTGTTGTCAGAACACTGGCCTTAGAATGAACGGAAGGAAATGTGTCACAATCTCATGTGGAGTCAATGTGTTCACCATGAATTAACACATTGCTGGTTGTCCATTGGAATCCAGACAAACAAATCCAAACTGCAACAAAGGAAACAAACGAAGGTTCAAGGGCATAAAGTCTCCAAAGCGGAAAAAAAGTAAAAACAGGTTTATTACTTTGCAACTAAACAGTATGATATAAAAATAAACGATTAAGCACTTTTCGTCTTAATTTAGAAGACTTCTTCAGACCTACAACAGTAGCACAAGTGCTTACTTTAATACAGACCACATGGTAGTTTCAAAAAACTTTAACCAGTGGTATTGCATAAGTAGTTGAAGGTTGGGCGTCGAGCTGGCACCTCGGCATTTCGTAAAAAAATCTACTGCCAATCATTAGCAGACCAGAGTTCTGCTGTGGCGACCCCTTACCGGGAAAAAGCCGAAAGACAAACAACACTGCATAACTAATTAAGTAATTAAGCTAGGACAGATGACATCAGCAACAAGTCAAATGCAAAAACAGCAACTGTGAAAACCTGTAAAGAATAAAAATGTATAGCAGCATTTGTACACAAATAAAGATAGATAAAGACACATTAAATCATTGCATTTAGGTGGGCAGAGTGTAACTCTTAAAATATGTGATAAAAATGGTGAACAAACTATGGAAAATATATATATATATAAATGTAAATGTTTATATACATATTGTTATGAGTTACAAGAGCGCTCCAAATGGACTAAAAGTAGGCTGCACTCAGAATAAAATAAAATAAAATAAGAGACTGCAATTTCAACTTTAACCAGTGTTGATCGACTCAACTGTAATGCTTTCACAAATCACCAACAAGGGTGAAGCAAGCTTAGATGTAAGATGAGACATATTTTTAAAAGATTTAAAACATGAAGCGGAAACCTGCATTCCTTTACTCAACTACAAATAGAGCTGTTTAAAAGACTTAGTTATACAAAAGACTTGTCTAGCGTATTAGGCTCTTTAATTTCAGAATACAGGCAATGGGAGTGACTTCATTCAAACCTGGGGGGTTACAAGAGTTGAGACGCAATTGCCAAATCAACTCCTTTCTTTCCAAAATTAGATGATAAGGGCCCCCTTTTAGATTAACAGTAACCTGGCAAATCACTCTAAAGTGAAAGTGGTGTGTTGGGTGTTCAGTGCAATGCCTTGCCAATGCGTTAGAAGGTGACTTTTTTATAATATGGTATGTGTGCTTATAAATCCTCTCTCTTAGTTTTCTGTCCATCTTACCAACATAATATGTTGGACAAGCTACACAACTAGCCAGGTAGGCAACGGATTTAGAGTTACAGTTAAATCTACCCTTAGTTTTTACCTTAAAGGAACCTGCTGTGAATTCTGTCCCTCTTGCTATATATCTGCAATAGTTACAGTTTTCACATTTAAATGTACCACCAGATCTACTACAGGTCTGGGGTTCCAATTCTAAGATCTGTTTCAAGTTCCTGTTCTTCCTGTAAATAAAAGATGGTGAATTACCCAACTTTTCCAACACATCTGGTTCCATCATGAAGATGCTCCAGTTTTTTTTAAATATAACCTCAGTTGCTTTGACTTCCAAACAAAATGAGGTGACAAAACTACTTGAAATCTTTGGCTAAACCAACTGTTTGTGTACAATCATGATTTATATTAGTGGTTACTTCCAAATTCACATCCTCTTCTGAGGTGACTGACCTAATAGTAGGTCTAAGAAGTGGTTTATAAAACCCTTCTTTCCTTTTGTTTACGACTTAATTTACTAAATCAAGGACCAATGTGTCTGGGTAACCTCCCTTTAGAAACATAACTTTAAGTGTCTCACATTCTTCAAGGAAAGTCACTTCATCAGTCACCATCCTTGCTGCATATGGCATGACATTGACCCTAGGCTTTGAGAAGTTTTTAGCAGGGGTCTAACTTTTGTTCCAGATTACCACTTTAGACTTCCTGATACATTAATTAGTCTAAAACCTTTCACCAGTAAACTCAATTTAAACTTGATGTTTGGTGAGAACAGTTCTGTTAAAAACAGCCTGAGAGTGTCCAGTACCTTCAACCCACCAATGCACCCATTGCTGGGTGTTTTTGAACATTTATGTGAGTTTGACCTTAGGCACTTGCAAAGAAACAACAGGAATAGTGTTGGTACACTAAACATGGATGCTGGAGAGAGGGATATCCTGAGTTTGACCAAAAGTCTTCCTATCAGTTTTTTTAAAACCAGACAAGGGAGGTGGACTAATAGTTATGAATTTAAGTGACTACAATTCAAGAATGCGTCTGGTCTTGGAAAGTGATATTTATGCTGAATCCAGTGTCAATGAAATGAATGGGGCCTATAAAAAAGTTCATTGTTTCTTAAATGATTTATTCATCGAAGGTATGATAGACATGGACATATTCAATTACTTGTCTACACCTAGCCCTAAAATACCTACATTATTTGGTTTGCCGAAATTGCACAAAGACCAACAAAATCCACCCATGAGGGCCTTAGTCAACTCCCAGGGGTCTATCACATACGCAAGTGTGAAATACATTGATTCTATCTTGAAGAAGTATGTCGAAAAAGAAGAACATGTTTGCAGAGACTCATGGGCATTTCTAACGTCCATTAACAACATTGAATATGATGAATCTTTAATGTTCTTAACAGTAGATGTGGTTGACTTATATTTCTCTATTCCCCATGAGGAAGGTATTGAGGGGGTAGTCGAGAGGCTATTAGTGCTTGGGGCCAACAGAAGAGAAATTAGGTTATTTCAAGAAATCATGAAGTTATTCTGACTAACAACTTCATAATGTTCGAAAATATGATTTACAAACAACAAATTGGTGTGGCTATGGGTTCACCATGTGGGGGGAGCTATGCTAACTTGGTGCTGGCTAGCTGGGAACATAAAAACATTCTTTCAGATAATGAGTGGTCTGACAGAATAAAGATGTATACAAGATTTTTGGATGGCATTTTTATACTGTTTAAGGGTACTGTATCTGAGGCCCAGAGTTTTATGCAACATCCTAACAGCAGCACCATTTTTTTCAAGTTCACCCACACATATCATGAGAATTCCATCACGTATTTAGACATTGAGTTAAAAAAGAACATAGAAGAACAGCATTATGTAGCCAGGATCTACCGTAAATCCACATATTCTAACACCATTCTTCACTACACAAGTTGCCATCTTATACACCAGAAAAGATCTGTACTTAAAGGACAACTTGTCCGTGCAGCAAGGATGGTGGCTGATGAAGTGACTTTCCTAGAAGAATGTGAGAGACTTAAAGGTATGTTTCTAAAGAGAGGTTACCCAGACACATTGGTCCTTGATTTAGTAAATGAAGTCATAAACAAAAAGAGAGAATGGTTTTATAAACCACTTCTTAGACCTACTATTAGGTCAGTCACCTCAGAAGAGGATGTGAATTGGAAGTAACCACTAATATAAATCATTATTGTACACAAACAGTAGGTGTAGCCACTAGAAAGATTTCAAGTAGTTTTGTCACCTCATTTTGTTTGGAAGTCAAAGCAATTGAGGTTATATTTAAAAGAAACTGGAGCATCTTCATGATGGAACCAGACGTGTTGGAGAATTTGGGTAAATCACCATCTTTTATTTACAGGAAGAACAGGAACTTGAAACAGATCTCAGAAATGGAACCCCAGACCTATAGTAGATCTGATGGTACATTTAAATGTGAAAACTGTAACTATTGCATATATATAGCAATAGGGACAGAATTCACAGCAGGCTCCTTTAAGGTAAAAACTAAGGGTAGATTTAACTGTAACTCTAAATCCGTTGTCTACCTGGCTAGTTGTGTAGCCTGTCCAGCATATTATGTTGGTAAGACGGACAGAAAACTAAGAGAGAGGATTTATGAGCACACATACCATATTAGAAAAAAGTCACCTTCTAACGCATTGGCAAGGCATTGTACTGAATACCCAACACACCACTTTCACTTTAGAGTGATTTGTCAGGTTACTGTTAATCTAAAAGGGGGCCCTTATCATCTAATTTTGGAAAGAAAGGAGTTGATTTGGCAATTGCGTCTCAACTCTTATAACCCCCCAGGTTTGAATGAAGTCACTCCCATTGCCTGTATTCTGAAATTAAAGAGCCTAATGCGCTAGACAAGTTTTTTTATCTAAGTCTTTTAAACAGCTCTGTTTGTAGTTGAGTAAAAGAATGCAGGTTTCCGCTTCATGTTTTAAATCTTTTAAAAATATGTCTCATCTTACATCTAAGCTTGCTTCACCCTTGTTGGTGATTTGTGAAAGCATTACAGTTGAGTCGATCAACACTGGTTAAAGTTGAAATTGCAGACTCTTATTTTATTTTATTTTGAGTGCAGCGTACTTTTAGTCCACTTGGAGCGCTCTTGTAACTCATAACAATATGTATATAAACATTTACATTTATATATATATATTTTCCATGGTTTTTTCACCATTTTTATCACATATTTTAAAAGTTACACTCTGCCCACCTAAATGCAGTGATTTAATGTGTCTTTATTTGTCTTTATTTGTGTACAAAAGCTGTTATACATTTTTGTTCTTTATCTTTACAGGTTTTCACAGTTGCTGTTTTTGTATTTGACTTGTTGCTGATGTCTTGTGTCTTAGCTTAATTACTTAATTACTTATGCAATACCACTGGTTAATGTTTTTTGAAACTGTGGTCTGTATTAAAGTGAGCACTTGTACTACTGTTGTAGGTCTGAAGAAGTCTTCTAAAGTAAGACGAAAAGTGCTTAACCGTTTATTTTTGTATCATACTGTTTAATTGCAAAGTAATAAACCTGTTTTTACTTTTTTTCCGCTTTGAAGACTTTCTGTCCTTGAGCCTTCGTTTGGTTGTCCAGTGGACACAGAAGTCCTTATAAGGGGCCAGGGAGCACAGGCTGACAGTGACCTCTCTTATGGCCACCACATTCTACTGTGGACAGAAATAACTTCTATGTGGCACATCTCATAAGTAAGGGTGTGTCATCCAGTAAGGAAGAGGTCAATGTCTCCATCTACTCTCTCCTCATTAGACCAACCAGCAGGTACAATGGCACATTTGCCATGTAGCTTACTAGACACCTGCAGCAACTGTGGAGGCTGCAAGTGTACCTCACACATAGGACCCTAGCCCGCAAACAACTCTCCTATATGGACAGAGTGCAAAACCTCCAAGTATTCTTGACCACTTCTTGGCTACTTGCAGGCAATCCATGCTTGACTGACAATCCCATTTGTGGCTAGCTGTGCTAGGAATGCCATATCTAGTGAAACTCTGATCTGTATCCACCACATGCCATGGATACCTCAACCTCATTACCACAATCATCAGAACATGCTGGGTGACAGGTACATAACCCAGCGAGTGGACATGTAATGCAATATATGTCGCATACATGTCAGAGCACCTCACTGGCCCTCTTCAAGAGAAATCTGGATGAGTGGATGGGGAATTTAACTGTCACCCTGGCCATCACTCAAGTGGCAATGGTCAATAGACGCACTGGGAAAAAATGTCAGGTCGCATGATGCCAGGGTATTCCCATGGGCTAGGCTTATCATGGCTCCATGCCCATTAGCCTGGTACACACCTATGAACACATAGTCCTATGAATCTCAGTCCTGGCAAGTGTGTGCGTGTGTGTGTGTGTGTGTGTGTGTGTGTGTGTGTGTGTGTGTGTGTGTGTGTGTGTGTGTGTGTGTGTGTGCGCGCGTGTGTATGTGCAAGAGCAGTATCCTGAATGTGTATGTTTGAGTGAGAATATATCCAGTGGGTGGCCAAGTATTACAATTGTAGGCCATCGTACTCCCAGCATATGTCCTATGTTCCACTGTACGAGGGCCGCTTTTTACATCAACCATAGAGGTATCTGTACACACTCTGCAGACCTATAAATCCTGTACTGTGTGCAACAGCTGTGTAACAGTATGGAATGAGCAGCTAGAGAGGCAGGTCTCTTAATCACAGTGCTGGCACATTTGTGTATGTGCATTGGCATGTATAGCAGTGTTTGGGAGTGTGTACACTCGTGCATGACATTAGTATGAGACCTATCACACCCACTACACCACCCATTGCCATAACTTACAAGGACATGTGATATTACTCACTATAATAGCATTGTCGCCTCACAGTACGATGTTGTCCTATTTGATTCTCTGCTTGAGCGTCTTCTGTGTGGAGACATGCGTGAATGGGCGTACCTTCATTGAAAGTTGTGCGTCAGGGCCAGCAACTCGGCACATAAAAATCTACTGCCAATCATTAGCGGACCGGAGGTCCACTGTGGCGACCCTTAACCGGGAAAAAGCCGAAAGGCACAACAACATGTACTTTGGAAACTCAGCACACTATGAGCTTTGTGCCACCTGTGATAACTGCATAATATTGTACTACCACTAACTAAATGAGTAGGGATTTCAAACCCAACACTGGCAATTGTGATTGTGTGTGTGTGTGTGTGTGTGTGTGTGTGTGTGTGTGTGTGTGTGTGTGTGTGTGTGTGTGTGTGTGTGTGAACAGTATTCTCTGTGTATTGGGTCAACGCAATTCCCTCTGGGTGTGTGGGATTTACAAATCTGAAGTATGTTCCACCCACTACACTTACCATTGTCCACTGAAGAAGAGCTGCTACTGTCAGCCACCATACACTTACATGTATACACCCCTCAGCCCTATAAGCTACATAGCACATGCAAAAGCTGTTATACAGACCTATTAATTGTGTACAGCTGTACCCTGGAAGTGACACACTCAATGTGTTACCACACTGCCATACTCCTTGTTGATAATGTCTCCAGGGCCACATCCTGCTGACACACAGACACCTAGAAGACAAACAGAATACATTATGGAGACCACATTCTGTCAGCATTAACAACAACAATATTGCATCATGGCTGGACAGCTACACACTCTGTCATGTAACCATTAAACATGCTGGCCAACAACACTTTACACAGTATTACATTGTTAAACTGTATTAAATTCACCCTGTGCATCAGACCCATATTAGCATGTCCCTGCATCATTGGTATGGATGATAGGGATGTGGCACAAGTATCATCATATGCACAGGGTGTGGTGTGGGTTTGCCAGAGACCTAGGCTGGACCATTTGGTTGACATCATGTGTGTGTGTTTGGGGGTTGTTCATTACATGGGCTATGCGGAGGTGGTATGTGTAAGTCTGGAGATGACCTGGCTGTGACGGTGATATGTGTGTGTGTATAAGAATGCACACAGTTACTCCATGTGGCTGCCCTACACATAGGTATGTTGGACACCTGTGGACCGTGCATGGCAGGGTGTGTAGTTAACCATCTCCAGCCACGGACATGGGAACTGGGCCTGCCAGAGACCCACTGGCATGACCAGGCACAAGGCCAGATGCAGTACTACTCCCCGAAGGTGACTGCTGTCTGCTGGATCCACATCCCTGTTGGGACTGGCCAGGACCATGTGCCCATGGCCTGCTGCATTGTGGCATGGACAGCGACCCCCCCCCTGCAGTCATGCTGCTGGTACTACCACTACTGGAGCAAGAAGTTGCATGGCCACGTGGAACCTCAGCTGTTCTTGCTGCTGTCCTACATCCATGTGGCCGATGGACAACTCCCACCACATGCTCTACCACAGACATTCCACACTGAAGGATTGACATTCCATGGTCGAGGATTCCCACCATCTCACCCAACCATCTATCCATGAGCTCAGCATAATAACGTGGGCATCAGCATGATCATGGAGGTTGTCATGCATAGCAGGAAGAGTGGCATTCACGACCCTGAGAAGCTGTCTTGTGTTACGTTCACTACATGCCTGTGCCTCCATGATGGTCCAAAGCATGCGTCTAGAGACACTTGCTGTGGCACTTGTGACAATGGTATGATGGGCAGCAACCCCCCTTTGAGCACCCCTGCCTGTCCAGCTATGTGAGACCATGCCTGTTTTCTGGCTATGGCTGGTGTCTACAGATGCACTTGCCATAGTCACCACACTTGCCTGTCCCATGCCATCACCTGCCAACTGTTTATCATCTATGGCCACTGGTGATGGAGTATGTGCAGGCATTGTGACTGTGTGTGGGGATGGGGTGGACAACAGTGGGATGCCAACCAATGGCACAGATTCAGCCCCTGATATCCCTGCCTGTGCCTCACTATAGCTATCATCATTATCAGAGTCTGCGGAGACACTGACATCAGTTCCCAAGTGGGAAGGACCCCTACCCCCATTGCCACCTGTGAGGGGAAGACAATAAATGTAAATTAATACCTGTACATTATGGTTGGCTGCCACACACACAGACATCCACACACACACACACACACACACACACACACACACACACACACACACACACACACACACACACACACACTTACAGGTGAGGTGGCACAAAGCTATTACACAGACCTCACATTACCCAAAAGGTGACATGGATGACACACAGCCCTCATCATCGTGCATTGCAGCCATTCTCAATCCTTGTTACTAACAATATACATCTCTGGGATGCATGAGTACTGTTAGTAGGTGACATCCATTTCCCTAGCACACACTGCACCCATGTACACATTATTGCTGTTCACCTGTATAGCACAGTGGCAACTACTGTAGACCATACCTCACAACTGTACAAATCATTGAAGAATGTGTAGATGTCTGGCACATATGTTTGCTCTGTTCCTCACAACCCCTATGTGTTTGTCTGACACATAACTGGGATCATATGAGGATTGATGTCACTAATTAATGACATACATTTGATGTGCAGACTTCATCACCAGCAGTGAATGTATTTTTAAACAAATCTTGTTACACCAACAACCTTCTAAGCTTAACATGGATATGATAAGTGTACATACCCCTGTTAACATGGCAGGCTCTGGTATCATATAAAATGAGACCACAATACTGCATTCAAAAACATTACCCACCTTAAATGTGACATATGACCTGTGCAATCCAGTTGTGAAACAAACAAATGAGTTAGTTGTGAAATATACTGAGTTGAGATGTGCATGATACAGTGGTTGCATTGGTGTGGACAACCTTAAACTAATGCTTTTTTGAAACACCTGTTAAGTGAACTACAGCAGTCACTCTTCCTGGGAAGGGGAGCATCAGCATGTACATCTTGACTTGGCATTATTTCGACAGTCTTCCCTGCAAAGGTCCCCCAACTCTGTCAGCTGGCAAGGGCAGCTCATGTGCACAGACATTGGAGGTCACACTGAGGGTTTACTGTTGGTGTTGTCTGGTCTTTGTCTGGCCCAGTGCATACCCTCAATTGTATTCAGGTGGAGCCATTCTTAGGTAGCTTTGGATGTATGCTTCAGGTCATTGTCGTGTTGGAAGCTGAAACCCCTCTCCATCCTCAGCCTTCTTTCAGATGCTTGATGGCTTTGCCCACACGTGAGTATTATTTGAACTGTTCATAATTTCCTCCACCATGCCTACAGGCCTAGTTCCAGCTAATTAGCAGCAACCCCAAAGCAGGGCACTGCCACCAGTGAGTTTCAACATGTGGATGGTGGTCTTCAGGTGAAGTGAGTTGCTTGAGCACTACATATAGCTTTAGGGATAGTGGCTGTAAGTTTGAACCTTGGTCTCATTACACCATTACACATTTCAACACATGCCTTTGGGAGACCTGGTACTATGTTTTGCTACTTGTACACAGCTCTGCAAGGTGTTTGGCATGGGAAAATGCTTTTATTTACTGTCCCTACCCCATAGGTCAGACTTGTGCAGAATCCAGGTGAGTGTTGCCACATGTACTACACAACCAGTACTTGCCAGAGAGTCCTACAAGTCCCTCAGTGTTGCTGCATGTCTCCTGGCAGCCTCCCTGACCAGTTCTCAACATGTCCTTCCATCTGTTTTGGAAGGACATCTGGTTATTTTTAACAGCACTGTTGTCCCATATTTAATATACCTTTTGATGACTGTCTCCACTGTGTTCCATGATATATGCAATGCTGGGTTAATGTTGTTTTACCCTACTCCTGGCTGATAGCTTTCAAATGTGAGATCCCTATGATTACTTGTAAGATGTGTGCAAACCATGTCTGCTTCTGGTACAGGCAACTGAGCAAATGTCATGAATACACCTCTCCAACAATGGACCGTTATTCGTTGTTACATTGAGTCCCTGTACTTGATAGCAGGTGTGTACCCAAGCAGAGTGAATGCCGTCAGTACATCACAAGCTGCTCCTTCAATGTGTTATTTGGAGGGTGTACACACATATGCATCCGGCATATTGTAAGGCTTGTATACCCCATATTTGGTGGCCTAACATATTGTTGGGTTTTACAAGTTAATTGTTCATGTTATGGTTACATTACAGGTTGGAAAATGTGTGGAATGTAATATTGTGGTCTCTCATTGTATATATCAGAAACACTTTGCATCTTGACAGGGGTGTGTACACTGCGGTATCCAGTGTACAGGATTAATGTGTCATACATGTCCCTAATGTAGTCCATTTGCCCCCCCAGTTTGGTGGCCTCTGTTCAGATATCTTGCACTGACATGTTGTGAGGTCTGCTGCAGGAATGTTATATTACCCTTCAGATAGGCCCCCGTGGTGACCACCATGATGCGCTACAGTTAACACCACCACAAGTGAACATGGATATCAAGCAATATGGCTAGGTGTGTACTGACAAAGCACTACAAAACAATTACATACTCACCAGCTACAGGCTGCTGTCCCACTTGTAGACCAGATGGAACTAAATAGGTGTGGGAGAGAGGTACTGTCAATAGACCCACATGTGGCCTTGATACAAGGGGGGAGCAGCATTTCTGCACATTAACAATACAACCCCCAATACTATGAAATATGTTGCCCAGAACTATAGATGTGCACTTATGTACATTACCAAACCCCGTCCACAGCTACTATCTTATCTGACAGATGCATGTAGATACTTACTCTACAGATACAAACCCCAGTACTATTAAATATGCTGCCCATCACCATAGATGTGCACTTATGTGCATTACCAAACCCCATCCACAACTTCTATCTTATCTGACATATGCATGTAGATACGCTACAGATACAAGTATATATGATAAAGTACTCTACTAATGTGCACTAGGGCCTTACCTGCATGCTCCTCACCCATTGTATGGGGGACACCCACATCCACAATGCTAGATTCAGCAAGATGTCGTGTGTTTTGGGTGGGTGCACCAAGGTTGGTGAGGAGCTGTTTGGTGGGTTTCAGTGGGCCCTGCATGACTGGGCCCCCACCTGTGGCTGTCGCTTCTCTGGCTATGGCAGCAGCCCTTTGCAGGGTATTATGTATTAGGTCAGTAGCACAATGCTGGACCTACTCATAGGTTGTTGTGTGCAGGCTGACATTGTTTACTCTGTGGACTAGGTCATTCCACAGGGCAGTCCACTCCCACGGATGTTCCTGAGTACGGCCAAACATGACTTCATAATGGTTGACAACGGTGTCAATTATTTCAGATGTTTCTGCTGCTCTGTAAGGTGGATTTCAGGGGTACTGCATCTCACCTGGAAGACATAAACAGTGGAACACATTATAGCACCTCATACAGTTGCCAACAGTAGGGACATAACTTGCACATAAACAGTGGATATTTGTTGCCAGCATTCACAACTGCACCATACTCCTGTAATCTATCAGCACAATATTAGCTTGTGTTGCACTCCTGCCCCTGATATGTCATATTCCCCCCAATGATGGACAGTTAATTGCATAAACTTCTATTCCCCATTCATTTCTGTGTAGAGGGATGACCGTGTCCATCTTCCATATGAATGGGGTATGGATGTTGCCGAAGCTGTGTTTGACTACAGTGTGTGATGGAACTGTGAGCACATGCCCAAGTTCATGTAGGATGCAGACAGGGATGTTATCAGGCCCCATGGAGACTTGATGTTGTTGCCTTTCAGTAGGCAATATGTACCTGCTCACCATTGATGAGGGGAGGGTTGCTGTGCATATCTCCCTACAGGGATGGGGGGACAGGTAGGTGATGTTCACACCTAACCTGTCTGATGCAGGTTACCTATACCCATGGCATGTGTGTATGAGGTGATTTAACACCAGTACAGTGTGAATTGTGTTGTTGCCTCTGAGACTGACAACATATGTGACTGGTCTTGGCAGTGTGGATATGTGTGATTTGTACTCATAGCCTTACAGGGAGTCACCTGTGACCTTACATGCTTGTTCAGATAGAGGTGGACATGCTTCCAAGTTGCTGTCTGCCCCTATGTGGCCCTGTACAGCAATATAACAACCTGTTATGTAGTTTGTGTATTGCTGCGGTCCACCAAAGGGGATTACTCTACCTTGATGGAGGCGGGATTTACAGGTCAGGTATTGCTGTCCATACAGTTACAGTGGATATATAAGTGTACACACCCCTGTTACAATGCCTGGTCTTTTTTCTATTGTAACTTGACATCACAATAACTCATCGTATGAAACCAGTTTATAGTACTTTTTTTATGTTTTATATTTTCTCCCCTAACAGATTTGTTTGTCAATAGAATTGTACAGGCTATGAGTCACATTCAAGGTGGGAAATGTTTTAAAAAGATTTTCTGTGGTCTCATTTTTGTATGGTAGGTATGGACAGAGGGTCATAACACAGCTGCACATTTCTCTGATTACAATCTGATAATCATGCATATTCTACTACCCCTATCATTGTCATGGCAATGCAACAACCAGTACCTGTAAACATTTATGTATTTTGTATGCACTGAAACTGATATTATACACAAGTAGAACATGCACAACTTATTTACATACATAGATAAGTAAGCTGATTGCACAGTAGGCTTTGCTGTCACAGTGCTAACATGGAGGATGTCCCACATTCATATCTAGGCTATTATGTTACAGTATAATTTTTAACAGACTTGACAATGGGTTGCCTAACATAACACAAGTGACTACAGATATCAGGCACACATGTGCTTATAAGACTCTACAGTTGAATGGTATGAACTCACTATATCACATGCATTTCAACACACACTTCTGTAACAGTACTTTACTAAGCACTTGCTCTGTATAGACAAGACAAAATGTGTATCATAGTTTTATTCATAGGTAACATATGGATATGTACAACATCCCAGTAGCTGGCCTAGCAGTGGCACAGTCAGTGGTGTTTGACAGACACTGCAGTAGTTGGCAAATGTCAGTTGTCCTTTCCTGGGTTGAGTCAGGGGCCTGAGCTGTGATCTATGTCACTGCAGACAGAGCCACATGCTATGGCCATTGATGCTGTTCAGCAGTACATCAGTACAGCAAGTCTTGTTGAGATATATTCTTTCAAACCCCTATTTTCCATTATTGCAGACCACCTACTACATTCAGTTACATGCTTAATTGTTTCACATACCTTTTTTTAAGTGGATTTGGTCAAATACTTCTTCTGTATTCAGTCCTTCCATTTTTAATTGTATCACTGTCTATGACAGAGGTGGTTTGAATAGATGGCAGCTTGACTTTTGTAGATAATGCTCATGACTGTGTGATGGCCTGTGCACCAATTAGTGTTCCCCAGTTGCTAACTGCATGCAGAGCAGCTGTGTAGTTATTCCAATAGCCAATGTCATGGCAACACACTCCTATAATTGAGTACTTCATGTGGGCATTGGCCCTTTCCCTTACCTTTGAGGATGGCATCCTGGAGGTATGTGAGCTAATATCTCTTACAACAAGACTTGTGGAGACAAGCCAACTAAATGGTGGAGAAGGTTCAAGACTTAGGGGCAGAATGTGAGTATTGCTGTTATATGGTTTGAATACTGCTAGTTTAACAGGGTTTGTCTGAAAATGCTACTTCTGCATGGGGTTCAGTCTGACAAAGTTCTGTGTCTGCATAGTTCTCAACAGTAAGGCTATCCACATAATTTGCCTGTTAGGTTTAGTATGTTCCACAGACAGGTATTGTCCTTGGCAAATCAGTAGCATACTCTGGTGATTGCAATCAGTAAATGATAACATCAATTTGTGTTTCTGCCTTCATATCCCTCAGAAAAGATATGTTACAACAAACCCTGTAACACCAGCAACTTTCTCGGTGTATAGCAACAATATTCCAAGTATGGCAATGTTTTGGGGCCTATGTTCCCCAGTTATGTCAGGCTTTGTCCAAATGTCATGCAGTAAGAGGTTGATAGGTATGGTATATCATTATTTAGCACTGTCATTCCTGCTGAGGACAAAGGCTGGACATGTGGAACTCTGTACATTCAAGTGGTCAGTGTATAGAGAATGCTCTTAGATGTCTTTGTAACATATTTTATGTGGGGGAGAGTAAGATGTTTTTAAAACTAGACTGTTAGAACATGTGAGAGATATTACTGATAAAAAGAAGACAGTTCTATGTAATTATAAGTGTTAATTGCTTCTTGTATGTAAGCCAAGTATTTCTTGTAATGTTTTACTCCTTGAAAGCTTTGGCCAAGACATCAGAGTATAATAAACTTGTGTGAATTACTGGCTGGTTGTTTTTCTCTTTACTATCTTCAGTCATGTTAATTTGTTAAGAGGTCGTTGTATGTCTGTCCATTGTGTATGGCCTATCATGTTTTTGTAGCAGGGTACTGTTTATGGATTATTTGGACTGAGGGAGCAGATGTCAGTGGCATGGGTCCCTTTTATATCCAACTGTAAAATGCTGCCCCAGATATGGGTGGTCTATCAGCAGCATATGTTTTTATGGGCATTTTGCATGGGTTTGCATGATGGTAAGCGATGCCAGCCCATGATTAAATAGGAACTGCTTAATCTGTGTAGGCATCGCTTAGCATAGCTCAAACTCACTTACTGTTATTTTCTGCTGCTTTCTGCTGCTTACTCCCACTTACCCCCACATTAATATCTTTAAAAGAAAAGAAAAACTGGGTGATAGGAAAGTGGTGAAAAGGGGGGCACGCAGAGGAAAAAACAATATTAAAGATATGTAGGGATGTGCAGGACAGTTGTAGGGAAGGTTCATAGCTGTCCATTTCTGATTCAGCAACAGCTGTGCATTTGTGCAGAATTTGGAGGTGAATTTGGACACTCAAACCCCTGAGAAAGGGGTGAGGATAACAGTAATGTGTTGTTAAGCCAATTAAACCAGATTACATGTTTCCAGTGGACATGTGTTCAAAATGGACAGCTATGTATGGGGCGACATTTTTTGTGGGAACAAATTGCCTTTTTTTTTTTTTTATAAGTTGAGAGTGGGATGTTGGGGAAGGATAATAAGTATATTTGGGGAGGTACGTTGGGTAGGAAAACAGACAAGACAAACAAGACAGCAGACAGGGGTGGAATATGACACATGTGGGAGGTAAACCCCTTCAACGGGGAGCGTGGTTGGAAATAGAATGCCCACGAGTCCCCAAATGGATACAGTGTGACAAAGGTCCCCACACATGGGCAGTTACCACTGCACCTTCATGGGCCCAAAGGTGGCTGTGCTGGGGGCTGAGCAGGAAGGGCAGGCTGACCCTCAAGATGCATGACGTGGCACTCAAGCTGGCATAGCAGATCTCCAAACTCTTTTCAAAGCTCACTATGCACCAATTCTCAAACCTGACGACAGGTGACAGGTGACAGTGTCCTGTCCATGCCCACTCCCAGGGGGGACAGGCCACATCTGTTGAGGCAGTTCCACTCAAAGCTGGTGCAGGACCAGCGGACGAGGAGGTTCCGGTTTGGATCCCGATGTGCTGGGGCCCGGTGCCACGGCCAGTTGAGGTGGGACAGGTGGATCTGCTGGGATTGGCCTTCCCAGACGTGCTATGATGTTGCAGTTTTATAACATATTTTCTTCAGCAAAATGAATCAGAGGGAGAAACACGGCAGAAATAATATAAAAAACTTTAATACGGTTAGTGCTTTCACATCACAAATGCTTCTTCAGACCATGAATGAAACAACATAAGATAAAACCACTTTATATACTTCTTAAGCTCTATCAAGTTGCTGTTAATTAATTGATTACATCTATTCAGCACTCAAGTTAAAGAGACAGCATATTAATAGGTATCTAGCCAGAGACATACTGCAGCTTGCTAACCCCACCAATTTAATACACAAACTGACATTTCATCAGTGAAGTAAAAATCAATAAAACAAGTGCAGAGTTTTTAATAAAACATAAACAATATAAGCAGATTTTATAAATGTCTTGTTTTTAGATAGGGCTTAATCAATGTTTTATCATTAAGCCCTGGTTCTTTTTCTGCCTGTAACTCAATAATCCATTTTAACTCTCTTAATTCCAGTTTATTTTTCATGTCACCCAGCCTTGAATCTTGAAAAATATATTCAATAACTTTGAATTGGAACTGATGCATTCCCCCTGCACAGATAGCATGTTTGGTTAGAGCACTTCTGTCTGGTTCATTATTTCTGATGGCAGCCAAATGTGCTCTGACCCTGTCTCTCAGTGAGCAAGTGTTCATGCCAACACAGAAGGAAGGGCAAGCTAAACACACAGCCAGGTACACTAAATTCCTTGTTTTACAGTTTGCCTTAACTTTAAATTCATACTTCTTGTTATAGGATGTAGAAAATTCTTGTTGTCACTCAAAACAGCACAGGCACTGCAGTGCCCACATTTATTAAGACCATAAATCATCTCCTTGGACTTTTTTTTGGTTGACAAAGTAACCTTTTCAGATTCTTTTCATTTTTATGACAATACCTTGGCCTCTGGCCTACAATCTTAGCTATCTCAGGGTCTGATTGCAAAATGGACCAGTTTTTATCAATCACATTTTGTACCTTTCTAACATTCCCAGCATATTCTAAGTGAATTGGTAGATTTTTAGCAGTATAATTTTCTTTCAACTGTTGGGAAGAAGTATTATGGGTATTGCTAATATATGGTTTTGCCCTACCTTTCCTCATAGATTAAACTTGCTGGATCTCAGTATCTACCTCACTTCTCAAATATTTCCTCTGTAACAACTCATTTCTGAAAGTTCCCGTATCCTGTTAATTATTGCTAAGCATACAAATTTAAGAAATGCTTACCCAAGCAAAGCACAGCTGAGCACAATTTAGCATTGTTCAGCTTTCATTTTATGGACTATCATTATTATAATTATTATTATTATTATTAATTATTATTATTACTATTATTATCATTTCATGTGCTTTCATTACATTGCATTATTTTGTGGCTATACTGTATGGGACACTTGTGTTTACATGGGGGTTTCACATCTGTACTACACTGACACCTCACATTTGGACCTGCTACACTTCCCTGGTTAACAAATATATATTATTCACTACCTATTTCTAGAAAAATATACTTTTAATGCTGTTTTCACAAATAAAAATGAATGGCGTCCACTGGGGCTCAAACCGTGATACGATATTTCACTCTGACTACTTTGGCTGTATAGTTCTATTTAGCTCCTTCAAATGTTTAAGCTATGCTATGCATAGCTGCATGATGCGCACACCCACTCAGCTACTCTTACACTTTATTGAGGTTGAAAAAAAAATAAACATGTAATAATAAACTTAGAAAGCTGCTAGAATAAATCAATTTGTGTTAGCATACATTTTTTGAAGGAAATAAGTTATGAAACTCGAGTAACCCGAACATGTTACCTTAACATGGTCTGTGACATCAACAATACTTGTTGATAAGACAGATTTGTTTCCCTGAGACTCCCCATCTATGGAATAGACACTCTCTCCACATCAAGCAGAGTACATCTTTACACCTTTTTAAGCATAACCTGTATAACTGGAAGGGAAACAGAAAATATACCTCTGGGATTCCACCCATGTCCTTCTGGACAGGGGCATCGGGTGCTGATTTGTCTAAACATGGGCTAAACTCTTGGCTAGGCTTATAAGGGTCTCAGGGCCAATAGCCTAGTAACCTCCTATAATCCTATAACCCTATGATCCTATGAAACTCAAATGTATGCCACTATTTAGTGACTTCATTCCTTAGATCATCCCAATTATTTGCCAGACAAGATGAAATTTTATAAGGGAAAGGCCAAAAATATAAGGGAAAACTCTGGACATTCTGTGAAAATCGGGCAGTTGAAAGCTATTTTGTGGGGGGGAGGGCGCTGTGCTTGCGTATTTTGTCCTCAGACATTGTTATCTTGTGATAACAGTGTCTGCAGACACTGTTAGTTGCTTTAAAATTGCTGTACAGCAATTCTAGAGTGCAGGGGGCATGTGTACTGTGTGAGCAATACTTGGACATGCCCCCTGCACTCGTACATGGCTCATGTCCATGTAGAGAATACAGCAGCATGCCTTCATTAATATGCAAGGTGCGCTGCTGTTCTACATGGGTACAATCTGCTCTGTGCAGGAATAGCACTATTCCTGCATGGAGTTTAATGAATATAGGGGTTAGAAGTTAATGAATACAACCATTGCAAAGGTTACTTTGTGCTGAATAATTTTCCATTTACAGTTTTCTAGGTAACACTTATGTTGCCAGTGATATGAGCATTTATTTAAACAGTAAGGTATAAACTTAATTTTTAGAAGGAAATGGCCAAGCCCACTGGGAGTTAAAATTCAAGAGAGCTCCACTGAAGGAAATGAGGTAAAAAATCAGTGCAACTATTAACCATTTGTTAAAAAATGGTGCTTTGTTCTTCCTTCTTCATAACAGCAGCTGGTGTCATAATAGTTACATAACTATAGTTACTACCATTAGGAATTAGCCCAAAGCAGACAATGAAGTAGTTGAGTTTGGACTTAGCAACAAGAATGATACAAGTCAGAATGGTGACAACCAACTGCATCCCGTTATCATGGAGCAGTAACACTATCAAATACTTACCCTTTCCTGTCACTCCCAATGGAAAACATAGTAATTGTACCATTCTAATGCAGCAAAGCTTTCACACAAATGCCTCCACTGAAGACATTGCTATGTACTAGTATTAGAATGGTCCCAAAACACTGCATGGTACTATGTTGGAGCATCAGCTGTTTGAGAAGGATGCAGTGCCTTTGAATCATGGCATTGCAAGTAACAAATGTTAACAAATGTTAAATGTTAACAAATGTTAAACAAATGTTAAATTGGACAATGCAGCAGCAATACTTGCTTCAAGCTGGGAAGTGGAAAGCTGTAAGCTCAATCCTGTGCTCTTTATCAGTGAAAGAATACTGTCATAGCACTAAATATTGCAATCTGAAAATAATATAGATGTTAGACAAATCCCATATTCCTTCCTCTTTACCATGGGCATAATTTCCCCAGAGAACTTAATGTAAT
Source organism: Protopterus annectens (assembly GCF_019279795.1). Lineage (NCBI taxonomy): Eukaryota > Metazoa > Chordata > Ceratodontiformes > Protopteridae > Protopterus > Protopterus annectens. Next base: position 424,620,458 of record NC_056739.1, read on the forward strand.
CATAATACAGGAGTATTATGTCAAACAGATGATCTATTTCTTATTAGTGAACTTACCACCAGACAGAATCAGACCACAATATACCACCAACAGAAATCGTTAATGTTACCCTTACAGATATGCTCTGCTCTGCTTTCAATTGTGTTGAACTGCCATAAGTCTGAAAAATAGCAAAATATTGTTTGTTAACACTGCAAACTATCACAACTTTGAGATACGTGGCCCCCCCTCCCCCAGGGTTAACTGAGAGTAAGAGAAAGCTGTCCAAAGGTGAACGTACCTGTCAGTTTGGACTACCTTTACATCATGGACAATGCTGTAGTCACAGGATTAAACCAAGTTATCAGTCTAGGTGACTTTAACCTTAATTACCAAGCCCACCTCTCTAATAACATAACTGAATTCCTTACCGCAAAGACGTTGTATAACTGATCAAAGAACCCATATGCCTAAACACATTTTCACTTACCGCCACTCCCTCATTGACCTTCTAATCACTAACAACATGTCAATTATAATAACAAAGATTCATCCCCACTTTGAATAATGACTTCCTATTACCTTCCCAATCACAAAACAATGACTCAGACTGCCCCTCCCCCAAACTGATCTCTTACAAGCCCAGATCCACCAAAAACATTAACAACCTCAAAAATCAACTTGTCTTATTCAACTAGTCATTCATACTCAATATTTAAAATCCAAGTGTAGCAGCCAGAGCCCTTACTCTAACCATAAATGACCTCAAGACAAATTCCCTCCTTATAAAATCTCATCAGACTTCAAACAAAACAAAACTAACTGCATAACAAAAAAAAAAAAAAAATTAAACATCTTCTCAGATTAAGAGATGAAGCCTACCAAACTTGAAATCTAAACCTTTCCTTACAAACTCATATACAACTCTAACATTTTTATGTGGCCTTGCAAAATAAGCCATACACAGACAAAAATCATCTACTTCACATCTAAGCAATTATCACTGCATGGGGCAGCTAGGCATTCTATGAAAGAGGTTAGCCTACTAACAGGCTGTAAAACTAGTAAAACCATCGCTTTGTCAAACCCATTGCAGTACTCATAAGGCCAGCACTTGATTTCCTCAAAGAATTAAGTTACTTTCCGGACTCTACCTCCAAATTTCCATCCACTTTCCCATTCTCTCCACCCTTCTAATACAGGAAAATATCCACAAAAACATAGAAAGCTTCTTCAAACAAATCCTATTCCCCCCAGATGCCCACTCAAGATCATATAGGAAAGACCACCTTATCACTCCTCTCTTTCTCATCTATAAATTTTCTACCTCACACCATCCCTAACATCTGGAAAACAACTCTAATCAAACCATGACTAAAACCACAAAATGCTTCATACTTTTGCCCTATCCCCTTTCTCCTTGCAATAGGTAAAATTCTTGGGAAAAATCATATATATATATATATATATATATATATATATATATATATATATATATATACATATATACACACACACACACACACACACACACACACACACACACACACACACACACACACACACATATATTGAGCTCACGACCAGATCTAGCAATATCATCTTCTCATTTCAAAGCTACATACATTCTGATCTAGCTATAGCACCATGATTTTACTACAGATCCTCACCAATATAATCCTAAACATGGACAAAGGCAATCTTACAAGGTCTCACTTCATTGATCTCACTAAGGAATTTGACTATACAGATGACAGCCTCCTCCTCAACAAATTGCAAGAAACAGGCATCTGCACAAACCTCTGCTTGGTTTACACCCTTCCTTATCAACAGAGTCTTCAGAGTAAAACAAAAAGGCATACCCATATCTAAAGCAGCCCTACTCCTAACAGATGTAGCATACCCATATCTAAAGCAAAAAAAAAAAAAAACAGGAACACATTGGTACCTCGGCTTATGCCTTCAAAGGAAGCTCTACTCCTAATGGGTGCAACTTACCCATATCTAAAGCAGCCCTACTGAAGGGTCCAAAATATCCATATCTAAAGCAGCTTTATTCCTGAAAGGTGCAACATACCAATATCTAAAGCAGACCTGATCCTGACAGATGCACCTGATGGCACCTTAGTCTTGTCTACCTTTATTAACAAACACCATATGAACTTCCACATATACCTCTGAATCATTACATCGATGATACACTTACATACAGATCTGACCCATCTCACGCTGCAGTTTATATACAGATCTAAGACATCTCAGTCTATAATTCAAACACAACATGAAGCAGACCTGCACTTCCCTCAACAACTGACTAATCAAACATACAGTACTACTAAATCCTCAATAAATATATATATATATATATATATATATATATATATATATATATATATATATATATAGCCATGCTTTCCAGCATACACCAGAAACTGACCAAATTTCCAACACTTTCTCACCTCAAAGACATTAACAATCATCCTGTAGAACCAACAACCTCCTTTAAATGCCTCAGTATCTGGGCCAGGTGAGTTTCTCAATTTCTGTACCCATATAGGCAAAATTAGAAACAATATTGACTCTTCTCTTCTAGGCTAGGAAAAACATCTTCCTCAACCCCTGCTCTGGCTAGGGCTGCAAAATGCAAAGAATCCCTCTACCTCATCCCGGATATGGACTTCCCATAACTGCCAGTGTCTCCAGCAAAATAAACTCATCCACTCTTCAGACTATCAAACTTCACTGCACTGAACACTCTTCTTAGCTTCTTGCTGTTGTACTCTTCGATTATATTTAAATGACTGATCTTCCCAGACTGAATTCAAAGCATAGTCTTACCTCCATAGTAAACCACAATGCAGGTGCTATCCCTTGGTCCACATCACCTCACTTCATCTGTAACAACTAGTTGTAATACCTGCCTTAATCTCCTGTTACGCTCTTCCATTCTTCAGAATTTATCCACACTTTTACATAATGTGTATGACATTTTGCTTACATTATAATGCATCTATTTCTTGAAGTGAAGTAATATTTTAATACTAGCTGTTATCTGTATACCTTTTATTGTGCTTGCCAAAGTGGGGCATGCAAATGGTCATTGCATGCAAATGGTCGTTTCTGATCAGCATCCTACCCCAATAAGCAAACATAAATAAAATAATAAATTGACATGCCCATAAATCAGAGCAGAAACACAACAACAGTTCAATGTTCTTACCCAAAGGTACACTATGAATGTCACAGCTTTCAATTTTCAGTCTCAAAAATCAAGTTTTCTACTACAAATGGAAATTTTCCATTTGCTGTATAAAATCATATTCTGACACGCCCAAATATTTCTGATATTTTATGAAGGGGAGGATTACCACAAACCAATAGATTAGAACAGTTTATTTATAACTGCTAAAAACAACTGCAACTATAAAAGTATGCTTTTAACAAAGCAATGTTTGCTAGTAAAACTAGCTCACCTCTGTAGACGTCAGAGTCAGATCATGGCAAAGTGGAGCCCTAGGCAGTGTAATAGACCAGATCCCCCCAGCCCCACCCCACAGCCATACTAATATTGCATTACTTGGCTGTCTCTCCCCAGGTACCATAAAACTCTGATTAAACAGCTTAGTGTGCATATAGTTTCTTCTCTTTTACAACAGTTACAGAGATTTGGAGTTCATTTAACACTTCTATTTAAAAAATATAGCAAAGTACTGACAGACATTTGCTAAACAAAACAGCACAGAAATGTTTTAGAGAGAGAGAGAGTTTTTATTTCACCGTAGTGATTTTTCAAATAGTAAAACAGAATTGATTTGTTCTATGTTAGATACAGTTCTTTGCAGTAATGTTTTTCTGTGTAGGGACCAATTTTACCATTAATGCTCAGGTGTTGCCATGGGCACACCTATAGCTAATAGCTACACTAACCTAGTATTAGCTAAATGGGAAGAAGTCTATATTTTCAGCAATGAGAATAATTCATATTATAAAAAACTTGCCAAAGATTTGTGGATGACATCTTCCTTCTTTGAAAGGGACTTAAGCAGTCTTTACATAGTTTTTTTTTTAATATTTACAGACGACAACTAATTTTTTATCTTTTGAATTAAAATATTCTGACTGTAACATTAATTTCTTGGTTGTTAACATTGCATATAATAATTATATGTTTGATGCTTCTATTTATAAGAAGAATGTACAGGCCACACACTATGTGCATACTAACAGCATGCATCCGAGGCATATTTATAGAGGGGTAGTAAGAAGTCAGCTACTTAGGGTTACATGCTATCATCATATTGCAATCCATAGGGAAATGTTAACCCTAAGACCTTTTTGAAGGTCTATTCAAACATTCAGACAAATATGCATTGTCCAGTGGCAAACTCCTGACCTACAGTAATTTCTTTTCAAAAAGATGTCAACTGTCCTTTAATGAACTCACACTGTAGACCAACAAAGGATGAGGAAATCTAATGTTGCACTACAGAAAACAGCATATTAATAACTCATAGTCTTACTAATCTAAGTGCCACAAACTGCTGTAGTCAGTCACTGTTCATTTCACATCTGTGTGTCATAAAAAACAAGCTAAATTAAAAAATGTATTCATAGTTAAAATATTATATTAAACACATTGACTTCATGTTCTCCAGTTTATTAACAGCAAGATGATAAACACATTATCAAAAGTACACAAAGAAAGAAAGCCAAGGATTGTACCCAAAGAATATGGTTCATATGAAGATGCTCATGTGTATAGTTGATTTCATTATACCCTAACTATTTTGGGATGCAGGATCCAAGTGTTTATACACACACAAATTATAGCCCTTAACTAAATGAAATCACTCAGATGCTTGCTTGTGATGAAATAATTTAAAAACATGCATAAATAATTACCAAGGAGTGTATTTCAGCTCACAATGCTGTAAGTACCATACAGTGTAACCCATTGCATCCCCATACCCTCACACGAATCAGAGACAAAGACTGAAAGTCAGGAACATATTTGAAATATTCATCTTATATACTTAAAAGCTGCTAGAACAAACAGGTTTTGTGCTAGCAAGAATTTTCTGAAGAGTATGAAATCTGAAACTTACGTTTGTCGTTATTTAGTCAACAGACTGTGATACATCAGAATGAAGTTAAAGAAGGTCTGGCAGTTAGCGCATAGGATTAAGACTCAAACATCTTAATGATTTTCTTCCTTTTAGCATTTTGATTATTTTTACCTTCATTTGCTTACTGTGTGACTCTGAGCAAATCACTTAACCAGACAGTTATCGTGAGTTGCTCCTGAAAAGTGGGTCTGGTTAATAAATATGGAAAAAAGGTATGTATTTTCTGAAAACTAAGAACCATGAAACTAAAACTATAATGCCTAGTATTACTGACATTTAGCAGAAAATTGTTTAAGTCTAGTTCTGAGGTAAAACAAGTCCGACTCTGAGGTCCATCTGAGGTAAACAGATATGACTCTGAAGTCTGTCTGAGGTGCAGCAAAGCAAACAGGTCTGACTGAGGTCCATACGAGGTAAACTAAAGTAAGGGAATGGAAATAAACCGCAAAGGTATAGTAAAGCAAGTAAAACCCCAATGGATAGTAAAGTAGAGAAAGTAAACCTCTGAGGTAATGTAAGAGGCATCAACAAGGTAAACTAAGGTAAAGTAAAGCAAGTAAATCCCTGATGTAAAGTAAAATAAAGACAAAAAGTCTGCTATCACAAATAGAAACACACAGGCTCACAGACAGACACACAACAATCATCAAGTTACTAGAAACATGACAATGTTGGCTTTCTTGGCAATCTCTGTTTTCTTAAAAAAACTTAGCTGAACTAGCTTCAGTGTCAGCTTCTCTTTTTAAAGGCAACCTTTTTTACACCACTCCAGTTCTAGGAAATTGCATTCATTAGCTCAAATGTTTTGCATGCATTCAGACCAATGAAAGAGACTAGAGTGCATCAAAACAGACCAGCTGAACATAGAGGACCCAGGGAACTTGGTTTGGAAGATGTGGGTGTGGCAGTTTGTTTGTTTTTTTTTTTCCTTTCTTTCTTTCTTTCTTTCTTTCTTTCTTTCTTTCTTTCTTTCTTTCTTTCTTTCTTTCTTCTTATGGTTTGTAGGGTCCCACCAGCCAGCACCAGGTTATATATATCAGCTATATGTAGGTATATTGAAACAAATACATTATTTAAGCATATTGATGCTTGTGGCATGGAACAGACATTTAAATTTAGAGTTTTAGCTAATGTTTCTGTTGGTATTAGGGGAGGTGACTTGAATAATAGAACAGGGGACTTGAATAATAGAACGGAGATCGAAGAATACAACTGGATAAATTATTTTAGAGCAGCTGCCTGGGTTACGTTAAACTGTATCTGTCCCTGGTAGAGGTTCTGTTGTAACACCACAGATTTGTAATGCCTTCAATTGAAGATATTGGGAAATATACTGCTAGGCAAATGACTATTGACACTCTTTTACTCAACCCCCACAATAAAAGACAACACACATTTTAAATTTAAGATAAATGAATTCAAGTGCAATAGAACTCTTCATTTCCACTTTCTTGTTGGCAATTCCTTTCTCGTTTTGTTAACCATGCATATAAACTTTCTACTGCTGCAGTCCTCTTCCTGTACAGCTCACCATCTGACATTCACAAATGTGTGTTTCATCTCTGTTGTATTTGTTCATTCTGAATGTAAAATAGCAAAAGCATCACTGGCAAACTAAATGAATGAGCAATGCCAGCCCACAACAGTAAATCTCAATAAATACATGCCTAGATTTTGCATTTTATTCTGCCACCCACCCCCATCCCGAAAAAAAATAACCTAAAGAGGCATTTTAGGACTCCAATGTAATACGCAAGTGTATGCATGGCAACATTTTCTGCATTTTCAAAAAGAAAATGACACTAAGCTTCTGGACTTGTGTCAGATTACGTCTCCTGAGAGTGCAGTAAAATCTAAGAATGCCCTGTACCGTTGTATTTTTTGGTTTTATTATTTACTTCTGTGGTTAAATTACTGAATAGCTCTACTGCAATGTCATTAAACACCATTCATCTACTATCCTATTGATTAATAGAGGAGCCAAAACATATCTAAGTACTGCTATTCTCTCATGTAGCGTTTATCTCAACAATGGAGCCATCAGCAAAGGATAGCAATATTTGTCAGTCTGTATTTTTGTGAACTTAATCAAAATATGTTTTTCGTATGTCTTTGCTTTGAAGAGAACCAAGGTTTCCCTGCACTTCAGGTGGTTTAGAACTAGTGACAGGCAACAGAACTTGGGACAGTACTTAGGCAGAAAGCAGCAAATTTGACCCCAGTTACCACAGTGGCAGGTACAGGTCTGATCTCAGAATCTGCAATGGATACACAGAACAATGATTAATTGAATACTTTCGCATGAAATGACAGCAACTGACAGTACTTGAGGCAGATGGTCTTACTTTGTCCATAGGGCAGGTAGATTATAAAGTATGCTGTTAAATTTAATGCTCATAAAAGCTGACAAGTTGACAAGTCTTTACAGGACTGCCTTCCTTCTGATTAATTTACTGCTTATAAATAATTGTGAGAAGCTCCTAGAAATGCTATGTACATCTTGGGTGGTGCTGAAGAATTTCCTGTACAGTGATGAATTTATTACTGGTGAAAGAAGAGGAATTACCACTAGGAAAAGAAGAATCATGTAAGGCATGCAGCCCCGTGGTGTCCTCAGAGATCTAGTAATGCAAGGACTGATATTGAACGAAGTATTAAATATTAAAGATTATAAATGGATTTTCTGCAGGATGGGGCCAAGCTAAGCCTTTTTTTTTCATTTCTGTCTGTAGCTGGGATAGCCTCTGTGCAATGAGAATCCCTTTAATGGATGATACATGACTCATGATCTTCGCATTGACCTCTGAACTCCAGCTGCCTCAGCCACAACATAACGAAGACAGATCTAGAATCTGGAATGCTAAAACCCTATCAAGTCAAGATAAGAGTTCGATGTAGCAGCTTCAAATGATGAGCCCTGAAGATTAGATTAATGAGATGTGAATGAGCTTGCTACATTCCACAAATGAGAGTTGTATTTACAACACCCCTACTTGCAGTGGCTGAGTCTAAGCAAGTAAATTAACCAGTTACCATTTTATGCCATTTCTGAAAAATGGGCAGTTATTTTTGGTATACCTAACCCAGTTACAAAGTGATGTGAGGTGGACTGATAATTTAATAAGGTGACTATAAAGGTGACTCACCTTGCATCTTGCACAGTGCACTCTTCTATTCTATAGAAGCTGAAAATCAAAGTACAACATCTAGTCCAGTTAAAAGACATGCCACGTCTTTTACTGGCTAACTGCACACTTTGATATGTGTGACAGGCTACCAGAACCTTACAGAGAAGTTGATAGAGATTGCTGGTAGTATTATAGACTTAGACAGTTACAGTAAGAGATTTTAGGATGCCTATGTGATAATCTGGATGTGCTGTTCGGCATGAAAAAGTGGTCGTATATTTTAAAAGAAATGTAAACCAACCACATACAAGCTTCCTAGGTATAACTGTAGCCTTGTCATCTAGTACTGACTGAAGGTCTGGAATGAAATGCATGCGTAATCATGCATACCTCAGAAAACCTATGAGCAAGGTAACAAAAAAAATTGAGTGGGGCATCAAACCCACCTGATTGCTGCAGTGTGCCCCTGTGCATCTGCATCTCCCCTTCCCTTCTCTTCCCCCTCCTATTTGAGGCTCATTTGATTTCAGATGCTGAGCTGTTTACCATCACTGCTTTTCAACAGATGGAGTTATGTCCCCAGCCACTTATGCCTAAAGCAGTACTTTCTTAAATGACACATACATTTTTCACTTTCTAAATGCTATTCATGGTCCTTCCTTATCCCTTCTGATTCAGCTCCTCTCCTACCAGTCTTGTGGTATAAACACTCCATGTCATGCACCCCCCCAAGCCCCCCCCCCGGTTGCTTCTTTCTGTGTGTACTTGAAGTCTGCAGCCCCACCCCATCCCTTAATCATCTTACTAGCTGTCATCTGCTACATATCCTCATCTTTGTAAGGTGTCCAAAACCATACACAGCATTCCATGTGTGAACGTGCACAGTAAGCAGTTAAAGGATCTAAAGCATCTACAGTTCTCACCTCCCAACACACCCACACACATTATGCAATCAATATCCTGCTATCCTTCCTCACACATAACCTATAATACTTTCCACCACTGAGCATGGAGTTCTGATTACATTTCCGATTTAGCACCTGTAACACAGCAAGACCATACCTTGCACCTTTCTCCCAGTAGCTTCTAATGCTTCTTCTCTTTTTATTTCCCCTACCATTGTACCCATCTGTCCATTTCCTCCCGTTCATACTATCTGCACCATACCTTGCTGGCATCCTGCCACATCATTCCAATTTGGTACATAGTGTTAATTAAATGCCTGAAATAGAATACAATATACATGTTTATAGAAATTTTATGGAATTAATGTTCACACAGGTGTTATTATGTTTAAAAACAAACTACTAACTTAAGAACATGAATTTGTATATATATATATATATATATATATATATATATATATATATATATATATACATACAACTGTTTTTATAAATGTTTTTATAAATGTTTTTAGAGAATTAGATATTATTAATGAATGAGTTTTTAGACATTGTTTTGATTGGTTAATTGAGTGGGGGCGTGTGTATGTTTTACTATTAAAAGAGGTTGGAAAAGGTTGTGGATTTACTCTGATGATGCCCTTGTTATATATGGGTGAAAGCGCTTAGAGATTTCTGTTTTTGTTCTTTGGATTACTGGCTGTCCGTTTTTCCATTAAAGTCATTGCATGACGTCGATCCCAGTCTGGTTATTTTACAAGTCTATGAAGATAAAGTAGGACTTGATTACTGCTTCTGTATTTCGGTCTAGTTGGACCTTGTTTTATTTTTTTCTTTTTTCAACTGAGCTCCTTACTTTGGTTTGCATGGTTGCCATTGGCTACTGCTCCACCACTGGCTCTTTTTATTACTTTATTTTTTATTTTATTTTATTTTTTTAGACTGGATATTTTGGCTGTTACTGTTGGAGTGTTAGTTGTAAGGATTGGTCATTATTTGTACTCCAGTTTGTGCCCATTTTCTGGACCTGAGCCATATGGATTATTTTCATATACATTTTATTTTTCTATTTTATTTTTAATCCCACTGTCCATTAGGATTAGTTCTGCTCATTTTTTCACAGCTGGTTTACATGACTTGTGCTGTGTTCCCCTGTGGTTAAGGCATATAGTGACTTACTTTTGTTAACATAGGCATTTTTTGTAACACCAACATAGAAAATGTATGTCAGTGAGTCTATGGTTCAAGACTGACTTTGTTTTTTAGCCCTTTGGTTGTGACCCATCCCTTTGGGGCTGTTAGATGGCTCTTTTTTATGTCAGGTTTGCTTCTACTGGTAAGCTAGCGTATCATGAGTTACTGTCTGTTTTGATTTATTACTATGCATGGCACTCATTCCATATGGCTACAGCATTCAAAAAGAGGAAGTATACAAATAGAAGTAATAGAAAGGACAAGTCTTATGATTAGCACTTCTCACTTTCTGTTAAAATATAATCATGCATACAGGGGGTGTTGAGAACATATCACATCCACAACTATACCTCATTATGGTACTCTGCCTTGGTTTCAGAATATGTGTTAACAGCTAATTCTTAATTTCACACCAACTCATTTGTGCTCTCAGACTAATGGAAATATCTAGTATACCTTGGGGGAGAACAGTTAATCTTAACAAATTTAGTTTTAAAGGAAAAATGCCATTTCAGACAAGTACCTTTACTCAGAAATAGCACAAATGAAGTGAATAACATTGACCCTGTTTTCTAAAAGATACATTATTGTTGTTTATTTTATTAAATAAAATCATTATGATTAAGAATGTCTCATACAAATCTAAATGTCCCATACTCAGGGAATTAACTGCCAAAACAAGGAAATTAAATAACAGGTTTAGGGTCACACATTTTGCATATGGGGACTAAGGGGATTAAACCCAAGTCTCCAAATTTGTGGTTAGTGCTCAACAGCTTTTAAAAATGATCAGAAATGTCAGCAATAAATATCTCAAAAGTGAAATGATCCAACTTAAATTTCAGAAATCAAGTTGTGCTGGTGCAGGTGAAAGCACTTGACATGGCAGACAATGCAGAATCAGCATTCATTCCACCTACTGTCTTTATTAATGCTACACTAATAGCAGAAGTAAACCCATTTCAGATACAATTACACTAATATTTTGTATGAGTCACTGACTAATACAGCCCTCATCTTGCACCCATGGTCAACTGCTAACTGAAATGTAATGAGTAAGTACATGTAGGATACATAGTGCGAAAAACTTCACAAAATAAAGAAATGAATATTAATTCTGTGGCATATTTCAAAATTCAGCCAGACCTGGATCATGCTTCAAAGGGGCCCAAGGCACAGGGTCCCCTCTAGCCATTCTAGTGTTCCATTGCTTGGCACACTATGTTCTTCTTTACTTTTGAAATGATTGCAGAGATGTGGATTTAATTTAAAATTTATAATTAATTTAGCATTTGTTGAACAAGTTAGTCTCACTAGGCTAGCAGCCTATTTTCAGTGGAGACCAGAGATAGTATTGATTCTACTAAAAGGCATTTGGCTAGGGTATCAGGGAAGTTGCCCAACACTTTTTAATAGGTGTCATAGGAGCTTTTACATCCACTTGAACTAGCACCAACATAGGCAAATGGAACCTTAGTTTAAGATATCACCCAGGAGGACACTAAGGAATGCAGCACCCCCTTATGTTGCACTGCAGTGTGAGCAATGCAGCTATGTGATCTGGGAATAGAACCCATATCTTTCTGCACCAAAGATGAGTATGCCACTAACACTAAAACTATTTTTATAGCATAATTACCGATGGCCATTTATTAAAAAAAAAATAAATAAAAATAACAGTTACATTTTGAAAACAGACATAGCTTGAGAAACAGTAAACTTCTCTTCCCTTGGAGCTCACAGTCATTGAAACATACAGTGAAACTCACATTCACTGAAAATACACCTAGTCAATGACTGATTAAGAAACTAAGGTACACGTGGGCCCCTACATACATTTTTAAGACCATGCATAAATGCATGTCTTCTTTGATTCACCTTCCTGATCATTTTAAATTTCTTGTTTATGCAGCAATATTTGTTATTTAAAACAGCATTTATTAGAGTGCATTCTAAATTTGTAGTTTTGAACCTTGTTCCCATTAAGTAGTGAAACACAATGTATAAACCAGTATTAACAATAGTACCCATTTGAGAACATTTCAGTCGACTCAACAGACTGATAATTTCAGAGTCCTCAAAGAGTCTGTCAGTTGGTATAAGCTCTTGCCTCATGTAACCAAGGTACAAGGTTTGAGCCTGTGCAATTCACTCAGTTAACTAAACTGCCCTCTGTAATGTGAATATTTTATACAGACACACAAACAAACATTAATGCTGGCCGCTTAATAGCTTTGTTAATTTGGTTAATGCTGGAATATATGAGTATCTGCAAAGCCAACAGCTGTGTTCCATAATGCTAGTGAGCAAGATTCCTGTTAATGCTAGCTGCTTCACTTCTCATATGCACGGGTTCTGTTTGAATAGCTGTCCCACTAGTTTACTTCTCAAGTGAGTGTTTGGGAATACCACCAGCACTCAAAGTTTCATGCATGTGTGACAGAATGTCTTAAAGTATCAGGCATGTTGGATTTTTTTTAATTAAATATAACTTTTTTTTTAATTATTGTTATAGGCCCCCTGCCAGCAACAGGATCTAGGCAACCACCTAGCTTGCTTAGTGCTGGGTACAGCTCTAAATTCAGCTATGTTTATATGAGCTCTGAATGTAAATCCATCCTTACACCCTGTTCTCAACATAAGTAAACAACTGTGTTTAAAGACCTACCTTACAGCAATTTTTCCTATGTCTTACATTGCTATTAAACTTCTTTAGTGAATGCTGGAACACTGTTGTTCAGTCATACCTTTCAACTGTCCAGATTTTTGTCTCATACTTTTGGTCCCTTCCTCATAAAATGTGTAGCTTTCTGGCAAATCACAGAGGACTGAAGTCACTGAATAATAACAGACATTTGAGTTTCAGGTTTCATATCCTTCAGAAAATACATGTTAATACAAAACATGTTATTCTAGCTACTTTCTAAGTTTATAAGAGCAATATGTAAAATATGTCACTATTTTTGGGCTTTATGCTCCCATTATTTTGGCTCTGTCCTGATTTCTTGCACTAAGAAGTTGAGAGGGATGCATTCCATGTATTTCTGTCAGATAGCATACAAAGGCTAGAAAAACAGGACCTTCTGTTTTCAGACAACACTAGGACTAGAGAAATAGTTAACGATGGAGGATACTGTGACCAAAATGACCTGCTGAGACATACAGTGTGTTTAGATAAGTGTAAGCGTGACTTCAGTTCAGTTAAAGTATAAGATTCTGATTTTCAGAGGGATCAAAGTGCAACTTATCTGGTTGCAGTTCAGCTAGGAAAAAGAGGCTAGGAAAAAAATAAGTGTTACAAATACTGTCAGATTGAATAATGATGTGTGATAAGAGGTCAGTAGCACAGGCCAACAGTATACTGGTGTACATTGCCAGTGGTGTTGACACAAGGGCTGCAGATGCCATCCTCCCATTGTACAAAGTACTAGTGAGTACTTACCTGAAATGTTATGTGGAATTCTAGAGGCCAAATAAGGAGAGAGACATGACAAGCTGACTGAGCATGTGCAGCAGACAACTACCAGAATGACAAGTGACATGGATGTACAAAGTATGAAAAATGTTTAGAGCTTAACAATTTACATAACAAAGGAGGAGAAGAAATGTGACTATAATATGAATTTAATGCATTATCACAGGACATTTATGAGTATGGCTGGAAACATGAAAAGAGGAAGACAGTCTTAGAAAATGATAGTTCATGGCGATTTGAAAGATCTGTCAAAAGGAATGTGGGAGTGCAGATCTACAGATAAGGTGAGAGGTTAAAGATGTTTGGGACTGATGAAGAACAAGAGATGGAGACAAAGGAAAGCAGCAGACTTAGTCAGAATATACACATGCTAGTCTGAAAAACAGGAACTGTCCTTCTGTAATTAGTAGTAATCTACACTACGCATATCAATATGTATTTCAAAATGATATCTGCAGACTCCAGGCTAGAATAACTGCTGTAGTGTGCTCTCTCTCATAGACACACACACACACACACACACACACACACACACACACACACACACACACACACACACACACACAAACTTTGTTTGCTACCATTTAAGTTGCAGACAAGCAGCAATATGACATAATATGGAGTCAGAGACATAACTGCAAGCTTTAATGAGTGGTTGTCTAACAGAAAATCCCTGATTAATAATAAACAATCTAAAAATCTGTTTTTTGTTAAATTAATCTGCCTGTCCCTTCAAAAACTAGGAAACAACATAATTTCAAAGAAAACTTCCAACCAGCCAATAATGGTTAACCGCTCTTTGTTGTTGTTTTCGTACATAAATGGCTTTTTTTTGGATCCTGGGTTAAGCTGTAATGGAAGCAGTTTTAACTATACTTTTGTCAAGTTAAATCAAACCAGCTGTATTTCTCAGCTGGTAAGCACTTCAGTCACACAAGATTTTCTTTAGGAGTAATGTCATAACTCCCTGAATTTATTTTCAGTATTCTTTCAATTATTATGGACATTTTAAACAGATTTATTGCTAAATCTTTTTATTAATGACTCTACATAATAAATGTGATCACCTCTTACTCTTGGCACCAGAAATAAAAAACAATAATTAGCTGTTCTGTTGAACTTCATTTTAAGTTTTATAGTCTCTACCCTTTTGTTTTAGCGCTGCTTTATCCCAAGAGGATGTTTGTTAAAAGGGCATTATACATAAAAGACCCATGTAATAAAAGCGTAATCCAGCAAGCAGGCACATATTTAGAAAACAGTGAATGCAGTGTATTATAAAATGTTCAGCATTCCGCATAGATTCATTATGTAACAGATGCAGTCTGACTTCATATAAAGTATACTGCACCTTCAGCAGAAGGTAAAATATGTTATGTATCCCCATCAAATACCAAAACCATAGTGTGAAATGGATCACTGTGGCTGCCAAACATTTTAAAGTGCATCCATTTTTGGTCACCTGCAAGCAACAATAATTATATATATATATATATATATATATATATATATATATATACACACAATACATTTATTTATTTATTTGTTTGTTTGTTTATTTATTTGTTTGTTTGCTTGCTTGTTTGTATTTTTTTTAATTTGGACTGTTCACCTAACAAATAAAGTATTTTGCTTTATAGTATGGCTGTCAAGCTACAGTTATAGCGGTAATAACTGAAGGAATTTATGTACCATACAAATGTTGCTGCATTTGTTGACATCTATATTTTAGTTTTTCCCTGCTAACCCTTTAACTTAGATCAGTACAGGCAGAAAGATGTTGAATAGAATTCATAATATACAAAGACATTATTTAAAAAATAATCTCTTTAATGCCTCTCTGTAAATGCAATATGCAGTGGAAAGGTTGTGGATAATTCATAGTTTTAATATACTAAAACCAGTGGTGAACATATCATGGCAAACTGGAACTTTTTTAGCTAACTGACAAAAGTTAATCAGACACAGCAAATAACTGGGGCCATTTCAATAAAAGCTCCATCAGAGTAATTTTTGTTTTTGCATCTGAAAGAAAGCAGAATGTTTATAATCAGAGAGCAGTCACTTGACATGTAACCAATTATAAAATATTTAGTTTAAAGGGCAAACTCCTGCTTCATCCCCCTTTGCAGTAAAACTACAACATAATTATTGCTGGAAAAATGCAAGCCACTAACCAATTAACAGAGAGACTAGTCACTAAACAGATTTTATTTGATAGAAATGTGACTTCTCATTCTACAATTATTTCAAATCAATAACATACAGCGGAAATGCATCTACATGAGCCTTAACATTTAGTAACTCAAACAGGAGTGTGTTAAGTGCAAATGAGTCAAGTATGTACAAGAAAGTAAACAAAAAGAATATAACAGCAAATGTTATAAATGTTCATTTATCCATCATGAAGACCTTGCGCTAGGCACCTCTGATGGACATCCACATTCTTTCTTTCATGGTGAAAAGGTCCTCAAGCTAATTCATAGAAGTGCAAGGTACATTTAAGCTCTCCAGACTGAAAAGACAGGACAAAACAGTGGCCTGAACTAATGAATACCTGAATAATGCATTACTTTCCTGTCTTCTAAGAGATGTACAATGTATCAGTGTATCAAAACATCAGTAGATTGAAAAGAATTGCAGATACTCAGTTTCATGTAAATAACCCATATTTGAAATATCAAGTTGATCAATTATGAAAAACTGAAAAGTTCAAAGAAGGGAACTGCCTAATTTTATATAGATACATAAAGTTGGTTAACACAAAGGAAATATTCAACCTGGGCTGTCCCGTACCCTTCAGTGAGAAGCAGTACATTGGCTGAATTATACAATGACTGCTATACAGCACCAGCTCCATGGTTCAGTATTGACCTCACATGTCTAATATTTGGCTGTTCTTCCCATATTTCATGTATTTTTGGCAGGTATTCTGGTTTATCTCACCCAAAAACACACTGATTGACTGAATTTGCTAAACTGTCTCTCTTTTTCTATATATATGACAGAAAGACTAGTGAGTGTGTGTGTGTGTGTGTGTGTGTGTGTGTGTGTGTGTGTGTGTGTGTGTGTGTGTGTGTGTGTGTGTGTGTGTATGTATATATATATATATATATATATATATATATATATATATATATATATATATATATATAGATATATATATATATTTATATATAGGTGTACTTAATGAACACCCATATATCAACATTTGCAAACTCTGACATACTACTAAGCGTACACCAATTGACAATCTTAGCATATGCAAAACTTCAACAGAAAAAGTATAATAAAACATCATTTTTTTACACCTCCCATACCCTCTCTGCTAATTATACATACTAACTTTGAGATTGCACAATTTTGGAAAAAGTGCATAGTTTCTTACACAGAGAATTGTAAAATCTCACACACCTGTTGACCATGCTTTTAGTCAACTAAACTGTGTCAGCTAAACAGATGCTGACCAATAATATGGCTGACATATGTCAGTACACCCATAGAGATATATATATATATATATATATATATATATATATATATATATATATAGATAGATAGATAGATAGATATAGATTATATATATATATATATATAGATATAGAGAGAGACACATGCACACACACATTTTTGGGTTACATTCATTTGATCTAAAGTTAAAATATCTAAAAGCTGTTGTAGGCACAAAATATCTAAAGCTCAAAATCTCAAAAACTTTGACTTTGTCCTTTTTCAGTGTTATGTGATCCTGGAGTTGGTATACATAATTTGCAGGAGTTATGAGGCACATAGACTTCCAACATGGAGGGCACAATGGGGACTGTCCCCCAAAATCAGTTTTTCTCTTTGTCTGTTAAATGATTTGATTATTTGCAACATGCACACATAAACATACACACACACACACACACACACACACACACATAGATATATATATATATATATATATATATATATATATATATATATATATATATATATATATAGTATGATGATTAGGAACTATGGCAATTGAGTAGTTAAAGCTTCTTACTCACTGCTCCAGGGTCTGAGGGGTTCAAATCTCTGATTAGTGTGTTGTGCTAAATCATAGAGCAAGAGCTTTACAATTCCTGTTTTTTCTATATACAAGAAGGCATCCACTTCATATGCATCGCCTTATCTATATGTCTGTCTCTTATTAAAATTTATCAAAGTGTCTAAGACCTTATAAAATACTTACTTGCATATGTCATAATAAATCTATGAGTGAAGGGCTTAGTATCACTGCATACATTTTCAATATAAAAAAGTCTTCAGAAGACAACAGTTGTGCCCTACTCTTCACTGTTTCCATGATGATATGATCATAAACTTTGGCCTTAAAATTAAGGCTGCAGTCATTAAAGCATTTCTCATACTAATCTAGCTGTGAATAAATCCTTCTTAACTTTAGAAACTTGCATTTGACAATTTTATTTATTATAAGTTGAGGAAGGTAAGTTAAAGGCCTCATATAAAATGTTTCTAGATAAAGTTTGCCTGTGCAGAGAAGTCATTTCAGAGCTATCAATTATTTAATGACTGACCTATCTAAAAAAATCAAATCATTAATAGATTATGTTGGACTATAAATCATAAAACAAAATAATTTCCATTTTATGTCTCACCTGTGACTGGAAGGAATAAAGCCCTCAATGTAGCCCAGGTAACCTGAGTTTGAGTTGCGACTTGGACACTTGATGGCAGGATAGAGGATAGGTTTGCCTCCTGGGTGGATAGAGTTTGGTGGGTATTTCTCTGAGCCCTGGCAGAGGCCAGAACTCAAAAGCAGAATTTTGGCTGGTACTCTGCAGGAAAAGAGAAGATGGGACTGCCCTACTGACCCAGGTTGGGAGTACACAGTCCACATCTCTCAACCTCTTAATGCAAAAAACATAGAAAAAGCCTAAAATACTGGGAGTACAAAAGCTCAAAAATAGAGATAGATTTTAAATATTCCTCTTATAAACTTAGAAAGTTGCTAGAATACCAGGACTTGTGTTAGCATACATTTTCTGAAGGATATGAAGCATAAAACTCAAATATATATAATTATTTAGTGACTTCAATTCTCAGTAATTTGCCAGAAAAACAAAAGATTTATGAGGAACAGACCAAAAACATGAGGGAAAAATCTGGACATTCTATGAAAATCTGGACAGTTGAGAGGTATGACAGAGTCAAACCACTCCTCACTGCCAATCAGTCTAACACATTAGTAGCATCAACCCAACAGGGGAGGGGATTTAGGGCTGTACAAAAATAATGTCTACAGCAT
Source organism: Protopterus annectens (assembly GCF_019279795.1). Classification (NCBI taxonomy): domain Eukaryota; kingdom Metazoa; phylum Chordata; order Ceratodontiformes; family Protopteridae; genus Protopterus; species Protopterus annectens. The sequence continues at coordinate 424,639,564 of NC_056739.1, forward strand.
GATGACCCCCACTCAATCCACATTGCAGTGTCAGAACCTGGCACATTCCACCCCTGTGTTGACCAATACATGGTTTGTGGGCTGTGTGTGCCTTCTCCCAGACAGGGGGACCCTGTCAGCATGGGTAAAGTTGAGCTAGATGTCAGAGATCAAATAAATGAGATATATTATGATAGGGATGAGTCATTGTAGAAGCTTGATATGAGCTGCAACACAGGACAGGAAAAGAAAATTAACATTTTAAAATTCTGAAATGATTTTAATTTAGATACTTTTCCAGACCAAACCATGCAACAATCATCAAACGTAAACAAAGCAAAATCATTTATAAACAAAAGCAAAAAAAAAAAAAAAAGGTACACAAATACAATAAATAATGAATCGTCTGTAGTACAAAGACCTGATTCATTTAGCCAAAAAAAAAAAAAAAAACTGTTTCCTCATCCACTGGAGGATACAACTATATTGTTTAAAAGTATATCTTGCCTGCAAGTCCAAAGGGTACATCTTTCATCCAGATTTAAACTGGACTTCACTCCTCAGCTTAAAAATTCCATAGTATCATGAAGACGTTCACATATCAGATATGCAGAACAGCTATGCCTGATTTATTACACTGTCTGAGTCTCATGTAAGTATGTGTTAACTTCAAAAAGTGTCAAAATGTGTTTGTAATTATGTACAATTATTAGTCTGTCTACCTACATGTCCGTGATGTAATAGCTAGGTGTTATATGTGTAAATGTCTGTGAAAATAGTCGATATGTTGTCTGCACATTGAATCTGGAGACACGGAATTTCATTCAGTTTTTACACTTGTGTGATTTCTGAATGACACTAAAGTTTACTTTGACTTTGTTTTAAACACATAGGTTTCAAATTGTTTTTACATGTTCAGCTACTTTTTTGTTAGACTGAATATTGTTTATACCCTATGCTATAATGTGAGCCTTGCATTCCTTTTTTTTTTAGTTCAAATTAATTTTTTTTTCCAGTAACCAGTTAATTTCTCTCATTCTCTAAAAGCAGCTTACATACATTGCAATCCATATGCTTTATATACTTATATCTCATCAATGGTTTGGCCTTTCTCCTGCAAATTATCTATGATATTCATACATCAAATTTAAGGCTCAGCCCTACTGATGGTTGCATTGCGTCAACAATATATTACTTTTACTTCTTGCATTTCAATTACATGTTTTCAATTACCAATCATCAGCAAATAACTAAAAATTATTAACAAAACTATTTACAAAAAAAAATAGCATAATCCCATTTTGATGTGAATAATTGTACTGTTCTCTAACATATTACTGAGGGCTGTTTGCCTTATCAAAATATTTTAACTATGACAGCCAAAGGTCTAAAAATCTTTCCTTGGGTCACCTTAATTAAGCCTCCTCCTTTCTCTATGCCATTCTGATAGCTGTACCATCTTTTTATGGCAGTTTTATTTCCTTTTCCACTTCCAAGTTATTACTTATTTTCAGTAACGGTATCATTCACAGCAGCTCCTCAACTCTATTACTCATCTCTTTTTGTGCTTGTAGTCCCAAAAAGTACCAGTTAGCCAATAATATTTCTGCTCGATCATTATCTATTTCCATTATAAGTTTACAGTTTTATCCAAAGTTGAGTAGGGTTCCACTTTGTCGCTTCAGCTTCAACCTGTGACCAAACAATACCTCACACTGTACAACAGCACAACTTTACTCTGTAAAGGCTGAGTGTGGTCGAGGCACTAAGAGAAAGTCAGTTGTGGAATTAAATTGCTTTTGGTGAATATAAGAACGCATTTTCACTGGTTTTCTTTTGTTGTGTTGTTGCATGGTTCAAGTGGTGCTACTGTAGTTCTAAGAATACCCCACACTGTGCTTAAAATACAAGCTATCTACTCTCTGCCTTACTTCATTACTTTCCTATATGCAGTCTTCATTAGATAACCTTACCAGTGTGAATTAAGTTCATTTAAATGTATTACTTTTTATTAAATTTTTGATAATTGGTTGCTGAGTGCCAGACATAGGGGTTCCTATTGTTAGTTACTCCTAGAGATTGCGCATGTTGGAAAATGTAGACATTGTTAAACAGCTACCTGTAAGATAATTGCAGCACAAGTCTAGACACTCAGAAGGGTACTGCAGATATGGAAATACCGAACTATCTGGGAAGAAAGTGTTTCTATGCAGCACAACTCAGTGAAGACTATGTATGTGTTTGGGACATCTACTGCGAGTACTGTCAGCGACCACTAATGAAAAGTATACAGAGTCGGGGAAGGAAATACAGAGATTAAAAGCAATCAGGGTAATCTACTTCAGAACATCATATATGTCAACAGTATATTTAGTACTTTTTTCATCCCAGAACAGATTAGATGAACTTGAATTCCTATTAATGTGATCACTATGGTTCTTCTAAATCCTCATATGACAAGGTCTCAAGATGTGTTGTCTAGGTGATGCGTATTGCAGTTGAAGTTGTTTGGGCATCTTTTGCTTAAGTATTGTTTTCTCCAATAGCATGCATTGATAATCTATGAAGTTGGATCACACTGTAAAGGAGAACAAACTTTTTTCTCTTTCTCATAGTAGTATACATAAGTAAGAAGGTGGGGTGCAGTAGGTCTTTTCTCAAACAATATATATATATATATATATATATATATATATATATATATATATATATATTTGATACTTTTGATATAGTTATGCCTTGTTCATTTTGGGTACAAGCAGTTGTGTTCTCAGCCTAATGCTGTTGTACATTTTACAAACTGAGCTATTTAGTCAGGGAATCACAAATGATGTGCTCACTGCATATGTATGCACATTCAGTAGAAGACCATGCCTTCTGAGCAATTATCTCTAGGTAAAGCATTCTAATCTCTCTAGCTCTCTCTCTCTCTCTCTATATATATATATATATATATATATATATATATATATATGCATATGCATATGTGTATGTATATGTGTACGTATGTATATGTATAGGTGTAGGGCCCAATTCCTCTTCAGTCACAAAAAAAAAAGTTGGTACCTAATACCTTTGTGAGTCACTTGACAAGAGAAGCTCAACATCTTTCCAGTTTGTTTGAGGAGGGGTGATCTGTGAAGATTTGTTAATACATGGTTTGTATAAAGTTGTTCTAGAAGTAAAATACACTGAACATCATTCTTCTGTGTCTGCATATAATGTTCCCAGTTTTGGTTGGTTTTGGTCACAACAGACTGCATACATACATACATACATACATACATGAAAATATTTCAAGCAGCGGCATTAATGCCCTTCCAGCTTGCCAATATACCAAAACACTTGTTCCCATAATAACTGTCCAGGCTGTTCTAAGAAATATCTAAACTAGTACTTGCTTTAATGTAATTCGATAGTCTGTTCCATGCATTAGCTACTCTGTCAGAGAACCAATTAGTACACTTCTCATTCCTATAGAATCTTCTGCATAGGTTGTCTGATGATTTTCTAGTACTTTTTGATAACCCAAACATTCCCAGAGGTAGTTGTCTCTAAATGCCCTTTATACCTGGATAATAGTTCCTCTTAGATATCTGTAAGAGACATTGTACAAGTTCAGATATTTTATTGTTCCATAATAACTTAAATTTTCACATCCATGGATTCCCTTGGTATATTTTTGCTGTACTCTTTCCAGTTTACTCATGCTTGTTTTCTTATGGGGTTTCTATATTGTTATTCCATACTCAAGTTTGGTTCTAATGTAACTAACAAACAATGACTTCATCATTTTTGATTTTCTAGACTTTATAAATCTTTTTATACAACCTATAGTTCTATATCATTAACCAATTGGTTGATATGATTGGAAAAACGCATAGCTGGGTCTACCCATATGCCTAGGTCCTTAACTGAGTCTACAGTTTCAATCACTATGTGCTGTATTAAACATTCACCTTTCAATTTATGTCTCTCAAATCTCGCATGCTTAGTTTTTGATGTATTTATCATCATATTATTATTATGTGCCCATATGGTCAATTTAGTCAAGTTCTTTTGCAGATATGCCTTATCTGTAACACATTTAATCAGTTTACCCAAATTCAGGTCATCTGCATATAGATTGTAGAACACCACAAATAAAAAGGTTAGGTCTGAAAGATACAATCTAAACATGTATAGGCCTAGGACAGAACCCTGTGGGACACCCTGACTGTAACCAAGAATTTCACCTGACCAGTTGCTGTATGATACTTGCCATGTCCTATTTGCAAGCCATGCAGCTACCCATCTTATCAAGAGTACATCAATACCTAGTTGTGCTAATTTATTGATCAGTGTTTTGTGTATGCCCTGTCAAATGATAAAGTTAAATCTATATAAATTACATCACAGCACAAGTTTTCATTCATTGCTGTTATTATATTTTTATAAAATATCATGTTACCGGTGGTAATAGATCTATTTTCAACATATGCATGCTGATATATGGTTTCAAGTCCCAACCTAGCCAGTTCTGACAATAACTTATCCAATATTACCATATCCATTATTTTTACACAACATGAAAGTAGACTTAAGGGGCTGCTTGACTCTGGGTTTGTCCTACTCCCCTTTCCCTTAAAGACAGGTTTAATAAGCACATCTCCAATCTTGACAAATCTCCCCATATTTATATGACCTAGTGAATAATAGATATAATGGTACTGTAAGTTCTTGCTGAAGTGGTTTCAGGTCATTGTTACTAATTCTGTCTCCTCTGTGTGCTTAGTTTGGATCCAGTTTGTGCAGTTCTTATTCAGTATAATCTGATTCCAGTATCTGAGGTTACATGGATGTCGCTAGAACAACTTATCACCCCTTTTGTGGAGCCAGACTGTTTTGTGTAAGATTTTGTAAATACATCTATAATCTGTTGTGTCTGAGAATACATTTTAGAATCTACACACAGTTTATCAATTTGTATATCTTTACTCCTTCTATATCTTATGTATCTATAAAAAGGTTTCCTATTATGCTCAATATCTTTATATACATTTTCTTCAAATTTTTCTTTATCTTGCCTCACACTATGGTTAATCTGTTTGCCTAGCATATTTATTTCAGTTTTCAAAGTTATAGTTTGACCTGTCTTTCATTTCTTATATGTTTTGTCTCTCACCTTAATCAGGTATCTTGTTCTTATGGAAATATATCCACCTGACGTTGTATGCCTAGATTCTGATGTTAAACATTTTTTTTTTTTTTTTGTACTTAATTTCTCTTTCAAAACTTTCCACATTCCATCTGCAGTTTTTCAATTGAACATCTCACTCCAATTAGGTTTACATTGTAACTGTTTTGTTCCATATAATCTGTAATTAATCTTTGTGCATTGGTTTAAATTTCAGTTTGGCAGAATTATCTAGCAACAAATTAACATTTATAACTCCACAATCACTGCACATCAATGGTGGTAAAACTTGACTTGAAGTAACAGTAATTTCTTTAGGAACACAGACAATGCCTATTTAGTATGTTCTATTCCCCGTTTTTTTTTTTTTTTACAGTCTGAAGCAATTGTTCCTGAATATATGCTGTGAATAATTTCCTTACTAATGTTGTTGAAGCAAAATTGTTCCAGTCTGTTTCTGGTAAATTTAAGTCCCAAGGTAATATTATTCTTCCTTCCTGTATTTCATACAAGAAATGTATGAATTCCTCTAGGTCATCTGCACTTGACTCTGGTGGTCTATACACTCCAACATGTGTTGTATGTTCCAAGGTTGTCTTTGCTGTCACAGTTACACAGTCTATACTGCTGATGTTATCACTGAGCATGTACTAATCACAGGTCTCATAACTATCTTTAATCCCCATCATAACACCTCCATCTGACTTTTTGTTAGAATGTCTGTTACAGTAAAAACATTTATACCCTGACAGAACTGGTTTCCAGTCATTGTTCTTTAACCCTGTTTCACAAAAAATAACAACATCAATCTTGTGGGAACATAGCAAATTTTCAAAAAAAAAAAAACTTTATTATCAATGCTTCTAACATTAACAACCATCAAGAGATGCATCAAATGTTACAATCTGTGAACTGCTAAATTTTCGACCTGGCAAATATCCTGCCTAGTGTTTGTCAAATATTGCGAAATATCTGCTGCAAAAGTTCCCTTCCCTGATCTTGACAAATACACTCCATGCTGTCTGGACACATGTGCAGCCAAAACTAGGCTTGGATGCTGTACACATTTCCGTTTTTTAAAACCGGACATATTTCCATGTAGGTGTTTACCCAACAAATCTTTTCATTCACAGTGACCTGATTATCCTTTCTATAGGAGATTGGTGAAAAATATGTCCTAACACCACTACAAGCTATACTAAGAGGGCTGTCAGTTCCCTACTAACAGTCAGACAATCCTTGCATATGAGATCATTTGTACCAACATGAATAAAAACAGATTTGTACTTCCTTTCTTTAAGGTGTTCCAAGGCTTGTCTCACATCTTATATTTTTGCTCCTGGCAAGCATAACATTATTAAATGTTCATTATCTTCCCTGCATATATAAGTATAAGTTCCTCTAGTAATTGAATTTCCAATTACAAGAGTATATTTACTGACCAGCTCTGAAGAATCTTCAACTTCTAATGCAGTAATATCTGTTCTATCAATTGTTACAAATGATATATCTTCATAACCACTAGTCTTATTAACCCCAGTGTTTTCATTTTGTATTAAATTCTCATCCAGCTGGCATTGTAAATCCACAGCTTGAGCCATGTAGTCAACATCTGTAATGTTCTTCAATCCTTCCACGTTCAATTTTGATTTCTTCCTTTTCACCTGCACCTTGTCTCTTGTCTTTCTACCTTTTCTTTTGGAAAAAATTATGCCTTTTTCTGTAAACTGAAGGTTTTCTGCTAGAAAAATATTATCGTTCCCTGTAACCTGTGTGTTACATAACAAAGCAGTATCCTTTTTAGTACATATATCTTTACTTTACAGACAGTAATCAGTTTCTTATTCTTGCTTGTTAATTGTTGTGAACTTCTACCTTTCTTTCTTTTTATGTTTCCTTCTAAACAATCCAGATCCTCAGATTGCTGAATACTTGCATCCAGAATTCTTAAGTTGTCAAGGGCATCATCCTGTTTCATAGGGGTTGAATGATCTTTACTGACAATAGATGCATCATTTACTAAATGTGGTCTATTTGTTCTTTGCCTAACATTATTTATCTCACCAGTCCAGTCAATAATATATATAACAACAGTTCTCCAAGCTCTGCCAATTGCACAAGTGTAATCAAAATCATTAAGTCTACATTTACTTCTAATAATGCTAAGCAAATCATCTAACTTTTAACACGAGGAACACAGATGACCAGTGTTATCAGCTGTTACCTTTAAATATGCATAGCATTTATTACACTGTACAAGATATTTGTGCATTAACAAATCATTAATTGCATACTCATTTAAGGATTCCATGTTCAGCTTCAAATGAATAAAATATTGTAAATGTATTATTTATTTATTTTATTTTATTTTATTTTACATTTGTTGACGAGGTTAGTCCAACTGAGCTAAGCAGCCTTTTTTCAGCGAAGGCCTGGGAAGAAAAGCTCCACAGTTACAGTAAAAGAAAAGAAGAATTAAAATCAGTAACCACAGAAATCAAAGAGAACTTAAATCAACTTCTATGACAAAAATCACACAATCAATATACAATTAAATACTAAAGTACATACAGTAAAGTTATCCTGACCAGACAAGTACGCAAGCCAAACAAAAGCTGTAATTCCTTTACACAGTAGCTTCTGCTCACTATCACTCGCAGTCTGTGTGAATCTATAGCTGTCTAGGCCCCTTGGGATGGCTAAAGCTTGCCTGTCTAAAACCTATCCCTTTCTAACAACCAACAGTGAAATTAAAGGTAAAACAACAAAATATGAATCAAAGTTAATCTTGTTAACAAGCTACCCCTTTCTACATGCAAACAACAAAGAACAGTGATAACAAATAAAATATAAATTCAAATAAAACTTCTCTTACCAGTCACCTTCACAGTAAATCACAAACCAAGGTAGGATTGTTAGATATGCTCTGGATAGAGAAAGTGATCAAATTTAAAGCTGTTGATCCATGAATATTGCAAGTAGTTTTGTTTGGCTGACTTGCTTGACAGTACTCTCATACTTTTTAATTGCAGTTATAGTAATATGACATGTTGTGTTATGGTGCATGTTTGTTGCAAAGAACATATATTTATTTCTTTATAGGTTCATAGATTCATAGGTGTTTACTAGGTTAAAGACCACAAGGGCCTTTTTAAGCCCAACAATGCATCTGAATTCCCTAACAAATTCTGGCACCCTTGATAAGTGTAACCAGGGGCATGGGAGGTGAAACATTTAAAAAAACAGGCCTTGAAGATGAGCCATTACAGGCTGCCTGTGTCCATTAGAGACATAGGTGCCAAAACAGGGATGGATTTCCTGTTCCCATCCAATTGTCCAAGTTACATGTCAATTAGGTTATGGAGGAACTCTGCTTCACATGAATGGGGAGCCTATTCCAGAGAAGGGATAGTCTCTGGGATACATACCTGTCTCACTAGCAGGTCCTATTTATATCACAGGCAAGATTTAAGTCTTTAGAATGGGTAATTCTAGTGCTGCTTGTTTTGCAGATATGCAGGAGGTCCATCAGAGGGTGGTCTTACAATGCACTGTATGCCAGGCATAGATCTCCCCTAAACAGCCTGTAGGAGACAGAATGCAGGGATAGGGATGTGAGGCAGTCTGCATAGGACATGTTACTTACACCTTGTATTCTTTTAGTGAGGAACCTCTGTGGACATTCCAATTGTTGGAAATGCCTGGCTTGGTACACACCAATGGGGGCATTGTACTCAATGATATGTCTGATGATGCAGTGGAACAATGACTTTCTTGGACCTAGATGCCATATCTTTGTTTATAAGTTGCACAACATAGAATAATTTCCTCACTACTGTAAACACAAGATAGTCAAAGGCTAGATTACTGTCTATGTGTGTCCCCAAGCCCCTGACTACTGGGTCAGCTCTTAAGGGTGTGTTGTCAATATGATAGTTACCAGGGGTGAGTGACTTCCCAAAGATACTAGCATGCATTTCCTGACATTTAGTTTTAGTTCATGGCTCTGACACCAGTTGTTTGTTTGTGTCAGCCCTTCCTGGAGAACATTTGTGTCACTGTTTGATTCAGTGACAGCTCCTAATTTACAATGATTTGCAAATTTCCCCAGCCAGAGGCCATTGACATTGGACTTGACTTCAGAGAAGTGAATGCTAGAAAGGAGCAGTCCTAGAACTGAGCTCTGAGAGACTCCACTTGCGACTGGCCTCTTTGTAGAGATGGACTCCCCATTTCTAACTTCCTGGTTCCTGTCTGTGAGTCAGTTGGTTATCCACCAGGTGACATAGGGGTTGTACTTAACCTCTTATGTTTGTCAACAATGCCCGAGTGGAGGATTGTGTAAAATGCCTTGGCCTGATCAAGGTAGGCAGTGAGAACCATTTTTCCCTCATCCATTGCTTTGGTGACCTTCTCAAAGAAGTCCACCAGGCTGATAAGGCATGACCTGCCCTTGATAAAACCAAATTGGGACTGGTCCAGTGTCTGGAGGTTTCCTATGTCATTATTGATCATTTCTATGATAATTCTTTCCATGGCTTTGCATGAGACTAGTGAAACTTATCCATCTTTAGTTACAAGGGTCTGTAGGTGGCCCATCTTTGTGCAGGGGGGTGACTGTTGCTGTTCTCCATTCATGAGGAACAAACCCTGTTTGGAGGCTAAAGTTAAATAGCAATTCCAGACAGCCTGATAGATCGTGTTTCAAGCTATTTTGAAGGCATCCTGGGATACTGTCTGGGCCCATTGATGCAATGATCTTGGCCTTAGAGAGTGAATCAAGGACCTGTTCCCTAGTGATAACAAGGGGAGTTATATTCAATGGTAGTTCCTGATGGAAGGATGATGGGGAGAGAGGGGTAAATTTGGAGCTGAATATGTCGGAAAGAAGGTTTTCTATATTTTCTGGCTCAGTATAGGTGGCTGCCTTTACAATGAGCTCTGCACACAATTGTGTACTGCCTTTGAGGTTGCAGATATAGCTAAAGAATGTCTTGTGATTGTCCTTTGCCTAGAAGGCCAAATTTACTTCACGTTTGCTATGGTCGATTTTATTTGTCCTTTGAGTTTTTTGTTTAGTTTGATGAGAGTACTTTAATCCTTCTGGGTGCTGCACCTCCTAATTTTTGCCATGATTTTCTTCCTTCTGTTATCCTTCTGTTACACATCCTATTATTGTGATTCCACTAAGGTGGCTTGTTTTTTGAGTTAGTTCTGTACTTTTTCCTGGTGGGTACAGCTGCCACTGTGCTGGCTTGTATAGGGTTTCTGTGAACTGTTCTGTGTAGGCAACAGTGTTTTCTGGGTTTATGGGGGCTTGACATTTTGCCAGGTTATCACTTAATGGTAGGAAGCACTCCTCACCTTGGATGATGCTGACATATATACAGTTACCAAGATATAGTTCAAGGCCACTGAGGGCACCCCAGCCATGCAAAGTTACAATGCCTTCCACAAATTCAGACCTCAAAATTAGCGTGAAGGAGTCAAAAGTGGAGGCGTATCCATCTTCATTAAAACCAAATACACTTTGAGACTGGTCAAACAGCATGACTCTCTCGAACTACTCCATGTCCAATCAACTATTAGGAAAGTACCATACCACATCATTGTTAGCTATAGATCCCTTACCATGAACAAAATAACCACACCGCCTACCTCAATTTACTGAAATACCTAGCCATGCAGGCCAACACCTTAGCCTTAGTCATGGGAGATTTCAACTATCCTTCAATAGACCAAGAGACCAAGAAACATACACAAGCAGAAACACGCTCACCCAGAGGTTCCTGGAATTTGTTAACACGATTGCTCTGGAACAGATAATCTACACCCCCACTAGGGGGTCTAATGTTCTGAAAAAAGTACTCACCAACAAGGGGGATCACTGTACTTCCCCGTGCGTGATGGTCTCCCTGGTTAGGTCAGACCAGAAATCAGTCTCCCTTGAAGTAACTACAAGAACTGACACCCTCACAGGAACAAAAATTATAAAAAAAAAAAAAACTTACCAAAGCTAACTACAGCCTACTAAGCTATGGAATAAAAAGTTTTGTACCATCCTCAGTTGCAAACATCAATGATCACTATGCAGAAATGTATTCAAATGCTTGTACAAACACTTAAGTGACAGCATAAACTCTGCCGTACCTGACAGGATCAAGACCAGGTCTTCCCATAACAACAATCCACTGTGGTGGACTTTATGTATAAACAGGTTATATAATAAGAGGAAGAAACAGTTGTCCAAAAGCAAGAGAGATATCACTCTGCAGATGAAAAGTTCTGTCCTAAGCATAAACAAGAAAATCAGAAAACCTGTAAAGTCTTCTAAAGCAAATTACAAAACTAAAATTGCATCCCTTGCCAAGGATAATCATAAGGCATTCTTATATCTGAAGTCTAAAAGGTAATGCTTTGCTATGTGCTGAACTGGATGAGGGTGGGATAACTCATACTACATCAGAAGATATTGCCAACCTGCTAGCTGACTAATTCAGTGCAAACTTCACCCTCCTATCCCCACCTACCATATCCCAAAGCATACCTGACACCAGCACTCTGCCTAGTATCTCTAGAGAACAGGTCATCTCTGCACTCACCAAGGCCAAAACATGGCCTCAGTGGGACCAAATAAATTCCCAGGTTGTTTACTAAACAATCTGAAACAAGAACTAGTGGACCTACTTTTTAATCATAGCTTGAGAACTGGCTATGTTCCTGCAGAATGGAGAACACCAACATTAATCCCCCTGCACAAAGGGGGGACATCAACTGACACTGGGAACTACAGACCCATAAGTCTAACCAGCTTCATCTGCAAGGCCATGGAAGGAATTATCATGGACCTTATCAACAATGACTTCCAAATGCTGGATCCAACCCAGTTTGGCTTTGTTAAGGGTAGATCATGCTTATTAAACCTGGTAGACTTCTTTGAGAATGTCACCAAAGCCATGGACAAAGGTCAGGCACTCCACACAGCCTATCTTGACCTTGCCAAGGCTTTTGACACAATTCCCCAGTCTGGCATTGTTGAGAAACTCTTCCCAGCTGGGAATTAACCCTTACAGTACTAGATCTGTAGCCATTGGCCTCACTGACAGAACACAGACAGTCAAAACTGGTGTCTCCACCTCCACCAGTAAACCCGTCACCAGTGGAGTACAACAGGGGTCAGCGCTGGGCACCTCACTGTTTGGCATCTAAAATCCCTGCTTAATTATAACTTAAAATAAAAATAATGAGATAATAACAATATTAAATACAGAATATTTCAATGTCCAGTGTTTGAGATGGAAAACTCAGTCTGATCAAAACAGACGAAAAAAGAAAAGTTGACCACTTTATAAATAAAATATTTAAGATTCATGAGTCACAATTAAGAAATTATTACATTCAAAGTCAATAAATTTGCAGGATTACAGGGATTCCAGTGCCTATCTTTCCAGTAATTATATGCCAGGCACTAAAAACTATGCTGGACAGGATGCCAGTCTACGGCAAAATGCACACTCTCACTTGCACACTACAGACACACACACACACGCATACACACGCGCACATGCACACATGCGCATGCACTCTTACATGGGCTATTTGGAGAATACCAATTCACCAGCATGTCTTTGAAAGGTCTGAGAAAATCAGAGCACTCAAGAGTAAATGAACAAGGATGCGGGATAGAGGTGAAGAGTCCACACACAAGACACCCTAGCAAAGACAGGCGTGGAGAACATCCTGCAGTTTTCTACATAATACAGCATTATAAAATGTCACACTATACCTTGAAACATGAATTCACATATAATTCAATTCAGTTATCATTTCAGTTAACACTGTCATACGTGTATACACTTCCTAGCATCACTTTTTACATTTTTTTATCAACCTTAAAACATAATTTTGCTTGATCATTAGTTAGAGTGTACTCTTCTTTTAAATGCTATTTATTTAAATGTCATCTACTCCCAGAACAAAACAAATTCAGACAATTACATAGTTCCTTGCTTATTAATTGGTACTTTTTTATAAATACAGTTACCAAACATTGGTACTAAAACATTTATCATTTTAAGTCAATGAAGTCTAAATATCATATCCAACATTGCCAGAAAGTTATATATTCAAAAGAGAAAGAAGACTGCAAAAATGAAGACTAGATGGGAGTAAAGAACAACTTAATTTATACATTAGTGACAGCAAGCTCTGAAAGAGGATCTTAACATAATAAAGAGCAAATATATTTCTTTCTATTAAAACTAAAACAGAAGTTGGAACTTTTTAAAAGTTGTCAATTATTGACATAACATGTATATCAAAGTAAATGTAGTGTGTGTTTTTGTTATCAGCATAATATACTAACTTAAAAACATTCTTTATTCTATAGACTGTACTTATTTAATTATATGTATATTTGCAAATAAATGTAGATTTTGCTCAAAAAATAAATTACTTGTGTTTGCACTTACTGTGCCTCATTCTCTCAGAGTTACCACTGAATGAGACAAATTTCACTGGATTTTCTAAACTACCAGCCTTATAAAATTTGATAAAGTACTTTTGCATGTTGACCTAGTGTGTTAGCAGTGCACTTAATTTTTCACTTTTTATTGGATGGGCGTGCCTTCATTGAAGGTTGGGCATCGAGCTGGCACCGTAAAAATCTACTGCCAATCATTAGAGTTCCACTGTGGCGACCCCTAACTGGGAAAAGCCGAAAGAAGAAGAACAACATTGGATCTACATCAGAACTGCTTGGTTCCACTCCAGTGAGGGTAGAGAGGAACCTAGTCATTTCTAAGCCTCTGATTACTGTAGAACCTTAATGTGTGCTGCTCTGCTATTGGCCTGTGGGTCATTTTGAAATTTATAAGCCTTTCTGGAGTGAATTACCCATGTTTGTGTGGCACTTCTCATTAAACAATGGCAGTTAATCAACCCCATGTGTATAAACTGGTCCTCGGACCCTCGCCTCAGGCTTTGTGCCCACTGAGTGGTGCTTAGCTACAGTTATCCAACTCCACAAGGGGGGATCCACCTTGGATCCTGGGATTTACCCCCCCCATCAGTCTGATGAGCCTGATCTGCAAGGCCATGGAACGTATTATCATGGAACTCATAAACAAAGACATTGGCAACCTTCAAACACTGGACCCCACGCAGTTTGGATTTGTGAAAGGGCCGATCTTGTCTCCTGAACCTGATTGACTTCTTTGAATCATTCTCCAGAGCCATGGACAAGGGTAAGGTGGTCTACACAGCCTATCTGGACCTCAACAAGGCCTTCAACACCATCCCCCACACTGGAATCATAGATAAACTTAGTAAGCTGGGTATTAATCCCTACGTCACTCGATGGGTTGCCAACTGGCTTACTGACAGAACCCACACTATAAAGGTAGCCAACTCCAAATCCAGCTCCTGACAAGTGACAAGTGGAGTACCTCAGGGTTCAGTCCTGGGACCACTCTTGTTTGGCATCTACTTCTCTGAAGTACATGCCAACACTAAGGGAATCTGGCTAACAAAGTTTGCAGATGACTGCAAACTGGGAGCCATTATTGAATCCCCAAATGATGTGGATATTCTACAAAAGGGCCTTACAGAAACAGTTGCTTGGTGCCAGAGCCATGGGCTCAAGCTCATTGCCAAGAAATGTATAGTTATCCCCGTTGGGAAAAAACATGTATCCATGAATTACCATATAGGTGGCAGTACACTAAACACAGAAAGTGTGATAAGAGACTTAGGGACACAGGTGGACAGTGGTCTCTCCTTCAATAACCACATCGCCACAGCAGTCAGGAAATCCTTCTTTGTGGCACGCCTCATCATTAAGGGCGTTTCATCCAGAAAAAAGGAGGTCTTTGTCCCACTGTACTCATCCCTCATTAGACCCATTATAAAATACAATTCCCCGTTTGGTATGTACCTCTCAAGACATCTGCAACAGCAGGAAAGGCTGCAGAGATACCTCACTAAAAGAATCACAGGCCTAAAGCAGATGCCCTATGCTGACCATCTAAAAAAACTCCACCTATACTCTGTCGCATATCATTTACTCAGAGGTGATCTCTGCTTAGAATACAAGGCCATGTCTAACCCAGAGCTGTTGGACATGCTACACTTAAAGAAATCCCAATCCCTCAGAGATACATGCTCCACGGTCCTAAACCTTGTCATCATAATGAAAAAAATATGCTGGAGGGATAGGATCCTGACCCAGAGACTCCCCAGACTCTATAATAGACTGCCCATACATGTCAAGCAGAGCACCTCTTTGGCCCTCTTCAAAAAGAACCTTGATGATTGGATGGGAGATAGGAAATTCACCCCGGGGATCATGTCAGTCACCCTGCTAGACAGGGATCCAGGGAAGTAAATACTGTGGGAAGAAATAGCCATGGAATTGTTATGGCTAGGCTTGTATGGGCCCTAGGGCCGATAGCCTAGTACCAACCTATGAACCTATGAAGCTTTCTGTAGTGAACTGATTTCATAAATTCCTTGTGCATGTATTAGTCAATAGCTGCATGAACAGCCCCTGATTGCGCAGTGTGGTGAACTTCTCTTTGTGTGTAGATGCACATTGCTTGTTTTAGACTGTTAGCTCTCCAGTAAATCATCTCCAATCCCCATTTGTGCCATTTCCTCTGCAACTAATATCAGCAAACATCTTCAGCCATGGATTTATGCTCTCCATCTGTTTCTGTAGCCAGCTTCATTGAATTGGGCATTCTAATACAATATATTAATTTTATAATATTTACTGACATGCACCTACTACTAAAACAAACAGGCATGGTGTGTAAGACATGTAGTTTTGTAATCCTGTTGGGGGCAAAGCTCTCAAGTAGAACCACTACAAATAGCATACAGGTTTACAGAAACACATAACACCACACTGTAGCTATAATAAACAACTCAGACCAAACACATAAACCTAAATATGCTGAGGCTCTAAAATGTCACCTAACTAAGCCACAAAGGCCTCCAAACATGTAACCTAAGAAGCAAGTACCCCAGAAACTTGATTCAGGCAGCACCCACCATAAAACATGTATCTAAGACTCACAATACCTCAGCTCAAAAGCCTACAAGGCAAACCTTGACTCATTCCAACATCCTAGTCATAGGTGACTCAGTACTGAGACACACTCATGCACATCTCACTGGGCTGAGCAAGGAGAGGACATGGTCAGGTGCCAGGATTCGCCACATCATACATGCACGCATGCATGAGAGTCTTTGCGCCACATGTACACATATAATGCAGTCATAGTACATATGAGACTAAATGACTTGAGACATATTCCCCTGGACTATATGAAGAGGATGATGGAGCTCCCAGAATATTTGTCTGAACAACATTTCACTATCACTGAGAATGAAAACGCAATGAGAATAAAAGGTTACTGACTTCAACACTTGGCTTAGCTTCTGGTCTCATTCAAAAGGTGTACAATATATATTAGTCCAGGAGGAGACTGTAGACATTCCAAACTGCTTTGCCAGGGATGGTCTACACCTGTCTCCCCAAGGTTATAGTTTATTTAAGTGACTTTCTTTTTGGAAACATTAGTCTTAATAAGCTTCAAATATAGCATAACAACACAAAATCTGGATAACATAAAGGTATTGCTGCTTAACACTAGAAGCCTTAACAAAAAAATACATTTTCTGCAGGCATTCTTTACTCTGGAACACATCAATGTGTGCATCATCACAGAAATTTGGTTAAAGACCACTGAGAGCACCCCGTCAGTGCATGGTTTCACTGTCTACCATAAATTCAGTTACTAAAGGCAGCAGCATACCTTTTAACCTCTTAGTGCAAAAAATCTGGACAAAGCCTGACAAAATGGGAGGACAAATGCCCAAAAATAGGGACATATTTTAAATAGTGCTCTTAGAAAGTTGCTAGACTATCAAGGTTTATTTTAACATACATTTTTCAGAAGGATTTGAAGTCTGAAACTCAAATGTATGTCATTATTTACTGACTTCAATCCACAAATCATCCCAGTGATTTTCCATAAAACCACAAATTTTATGGGGAACAGACCAAAAATATGAGCCACAAATCTGGACACTTGAGAGGTGTGGGCAGCAGTGTCTCTGTATTCATACTCACCATTAATGAAACCTCTTATTGCATCATAGCTAACAACAGGAACCCTCTATGTCCCCCTTAGCCCATACCTCCTATCTGACTAGTATGGAGTCCTTGTGCATTTAGATAAGCACCATTCTCCTAATAGACTTCACTTATGCCTGCATCAAATGAGAGACTTATACAGCCCCTAACATGTATGCCTATAGATTTCTGGACTTCATAAATACAAACTCTCTGGACCAGCTAGTCCAGAGCCCATCTAGGAGCAACAATATTCTGGACTTGGTCAGTACCAGTATGGGTCAGCCCTCTTGTCAAAAATAAAACTTAGGCCAAGAATGGCAGAACTCTATTTAATAAAACAATAATAACATTAATAACAGCAAGCAAAAGCCCTTCCTCAGTGCAACAATAAAATCAAAATTTACATTCCCCTTTTATATTCACTTCAAATCACATGACCACAACCTCATCACATGATAGTTAATCATAATAATTACAATAATTATATAAGCACAATTCTAAAATATTAAAACATTTCTACTGAATTGTTTAATTATTTAACTGTACCATCCCCCATGGTACCGATATTGTATGGCTTACCTAAGGTCCTTAAAAGTTAAAAAAAAAAAAAAAAAAAAAACATGAGACCTGTTATTTCAGGAAGGGGATGGGTGACAGAATCTATCTCCTTATATCTACAGTCAGTTTTAGGTAAATTTATGTGTAAAGTCAAGAGTTATATAAAGGATACTGAGGATTTTTTAACAAAGCATAGCCCGAAAGCATATAATTTCTTACTGATTTGGTTGATCAATAAAAGCAACTAGAATATACATGTCTCAGAAAAGATATATATCACTGATCTGTTTGTAAAGCATGCAAATATAATTAGATGATGCTATTAAAACAAAGAAAGTCAAATCATTAGATAATATAGTTCTATAAATAGAACAAAAATACATAAAAGCAGCTGAAAAATATACTCCAAAATTCGCTCACTATACCAGTGTCTGTCAAGCAGCTTACAACTTTACCCCCTCCCCTCATAGTAACCCTGAAGCTTTTCATCTAAACTTCCCTATATAATGAGTGGAAGTCATGCCTCTAGGATCATAGGATCATAGGAGGTTACTAGGCCAATGGCCCCAAGGCCCTTACAAGCCTAGCCATGTTCAACCTGTGTTCCCAAGGGTGTCTGGTTCAAGGAGACACTAAAATCATCAGGATTCAAAGCCACAGTGATATAAGTTATCCATTTTCACATGAATTTTGTAACAGTCATTGTAAAATACCTAGTGGTCTGTTTATGCTTTTCTCATCATGCCAAAAGTAAAATCCACCTCAGTACATCACTTATCAACATAGGTCACAACTCTAAGTTTTTACCAGTGACTGTCACAACCTTTTTCTCAACTGCATAATCAATGATTGGACTGTTTTGCAGAACAGATAATTACCATTTTTACTACAGCAGGTAGCAAGCAACACAGACAGTGAAGAACCATACCTCTCAACCGTACTGAATTCCTCTGTATTTCCTGGTTTTGAGGGCAAAATGGTGGGGTGCCATGAATTCCCAAGTGGCCCGTTCAAATCCTGATTTTTTTTTTTGTTGTGATTATTTTTTTCAGAGAATTTCTCAGTAAAAGGGTAAGTGGCAACCTCATAATGCAGAGCAGTAAAGCTGGGCAACGTGCACACACTTTAACACACATACACACACACACACACACACACACACACACACACACACACACACACACACACACACACACACACACACACACACACACACACACATGCACACACGCACACACACACATGCACACACACATACACACACACACACACACACACACACACACACACACACACACACCTTTATGGCAAATCAGTTTACCTGAAGCATGTTTATAGCAAGTAGGAGGAAAACAGAGCACTAATCAGCAAAGCACACAAATGGAGAGAAGACATGCATACTCTACTCAGAATGAAGCTCACATCCTAGTACTGAACCAGCAAAGCAAGTGCAACAATTTACCACACTCTGTGCAAGGCCTAGGGTGATACATAACTTGTACTCCTCCTGACAGAGCCATTATTTTCCTAAGCTAATGTGACTCCCCCCTCCATTTTTTTATTTTGAGGATCAGTGAGATTGCTAACTGAATAGACCCTAATGGTTACTCAATGACATCAAGTCATGGCCTCCACTGGCTACTCATCACCTTACTATGAGATAGCAACTGGAAAATCTGCCAATTAATCTTATATTTTGACCAAGAAAAATTGTTTCGCCTGAATTTACAACTGCCCAGTACCACTGGCCATCTGACATGTACGAAACACTTTGCATAGACCAACGATCGGCCAGTATTTTAAATTTTAACCAATAGCTGTCTACCTAATTCCAGGGTATCCCTAAGGCTTTGATCAACAAATTCACGTGGTTCGTATATTTTTGTGCAACCGATATCCCCTATCAAGGACCAGCAATGGATTTGCTGCTCAGATTTAACACTTTAGGATCGGAGTTGTTCTAATTAAATCACAAACATTATTATGACCCCTAACAGCTGGAAAATTAAAAATGATTCAGCGGTATTCATGCTGGTTTATGTTTTTTATATTTAGTTAGCTTTTTAGGTTTTATAATGACAAAGACATAGCTTTCCATCCCCATTGATACGAAATAGTCACTATCGGTTTTTTTCTGCAATACTCTAGGTAGCAGTTGATTCAACCGAATATACATATACTTGTATAAAAACTAAACTTTCAATATTTCCCCCTTCTTTTAAAGTGTTTTGACCCCAAATAAGGTATTTTTACAGCAGACAGTGTTTACAGCAGGCAAAGTTTTGATACTAGCAAGCAATTTGACCCCTGATTAATGTAAGATACATGCTGACTTGTCGGCTGGAAAATAAAAATGGCTCAGCTATTGTCAGGTTTTTAATATTTCCGATTCCTCCATCCCTATTGATATGACTAAGTAAGATTGAAGGATACTAAACATTTTTTTCTTGCAACCCTCCACATTGCGTTCATTGCAGCCAAAGCCAAACCAGATATACATTTACACATATAACAATGCCATTTCCAACATTTCCCCTTCCTGTTATGTGTTTTTACCCCAAACAAGATATTGCAACAGTGGGCAGTTTTTTTGATCAAGGTGAGATAGTGGTTACATGGCAAAAGTGGAAAAATTTTTTTAATAAACAATCCTTAAAAACAGGACTAAATAGGAACATTCCACACCCAGTTAGTAATGGCCATTCCAAGCAGAGATCAATGATAAATTACATGATACTTCCCTCTATAAGAGGTAAATAACGTATCCTTATTGGCTGTGTGATGGTCTATCACATATGGGAATAACAATTTACATGCAATTACAGAACACCTCAGGTCCCCATCCATACTAGAAGTTGCATTTCCCCATTGGCCCAAGAAAAGGAATTTTATGACCAATGACACGTTGATTTTTTGGATTTTTAACCAATGACAATTGTGTCTTTTAATCCTGATGCTCCTCTACACTATGTTTTTCAAATGCAAATGTGCGTGAACAATATACTTTAAATACAGGATTAACACTGAAAACCAAGAAAGTGCGGCTTTCACTAGCAACCAAGTAATCCAAACAAAAAAAGCCGTAGAGCGGAAAGCAGTACTCTTCCAAATCCAAACCACGAAAGTGACACCAACAACGTCTTGAACGCTTTTATTGAAAAACCACATGCGTTTTCGTCCTTTTACTCTAGGACTTCATCAGATAAAACTATTTTAAAAAAACTCTGCTTTTATACTTTATTAACAAAACAATTAACCAATAAGACACCATTTCATTATTTTAAATAAACCAATGAATTTCTCATCTCATTAATATTTATTCCTGAATGGAATTTAAAAATGATCGTATGTATAAAAACAATACTTTTAAAACCAGTTAATCTTTTCGATATTATTTAAAAGTTAGTTTGACATCATATAATACATCGTTGGGAAAGTTCTTCATTTAAATTTTACCATGAAAGTCATGTACATAATAACTTCTGTGCAAAGTTTCGCAAGCATTAAAAACCTTAGTCTTGTACCCCCTCTAGTGTCGAGAAACTATATAACATACTAATTCATCCCTCAATCTATTCCTCACTTCTTATGTGTTTATTATTGTGTGATTCCTACCTATCAATTTCTTATATTCATTAAATATATCTAAATAAATTAATTATATTACATATATATATGAATAAATAAATAAATAAATACATAAAATTATTATTTAAAAATCCTTAAAATTAATGTTTATATACAAAACTATCATGTAAACTAAACAACCCAGTGAATGTGACTTAAACTTTATTCGCCTTCACTTTTAATATTGGTCCTATAGATAAATTTTCATTTAATCCAGGCCTTTTACAAGCATTTAAAAAGACCTGCCACCACAATTCCCTACTTTCTATAATCTCCTCCCACAGACCTCCCCTAACATCCTGCTGTACTTGTTCTAACCCAAAAAATAAATATTTTGCTCCTTCACAATTTTTAAAGTGCCTATATAGTGCGTTGGTTTCTTTTCTTTTTCCAATATCATATATGTGCTCATATATACGTCTTTTAAAGACCCTTTCCGTTTTTCCAATATAAAATAATTGGCAGTTTTGACAAACTGCCAAATAAACTACCCCTTGCGTATTACAATTAATTCTGTCCTTACTTTTTATTAATCTCTTTCTACTTTCTATAAAAACTTCTTCCTTGTTCACATCTCCCGCACTTAAATGTTCCCACTTTATTATTTTCCCCAATCTTTTTATATCTTCCATTTCCTTCTAATTTTTTCTTTATGTTAGGGGGGTTCCTGTAAGTCACTTGTAGTGTCATATTCTTAATCTCTTCTAAATCTGTAATGGCAACAAATCTATCCCATTCCCTCTTGAATATCTGTTTAACCTCTTTATTTAAAGTATTGAACTCCATAATTAACCTTTTTACATTCTCATTTATATTCACTATCTTATTACCCGAACCTTCGTTCAATACTTCTTTTATTCCTTTTATTGGTTGAAATTTGTTTTTCCTACCTTTCTCAACCTCATCTCTTATTACGCTGATAAATTCTGATGGGTAACCCCTCTCCAAAAACATTGTTTCTAGTTTATTACATTCTTGATGGAAATCACCTTCGTCACTTGTCATCCTCGAGCCTCTCACAAATTGGCCCTTTATAATATTTTTCTTACAATGTTTTGGATGAAAACTATCATAATGTAAATACGAGTTACAGAATGTGTTCTTTCTGAACGCTTTAGTTTCAAATTTTCCATTTTTCTTATAAATCTCCACATCTAAGTAATTCATAACTTCTGCATTCATTACATAAGTAAATTTTAGATAATTGGTGGTTTGATTTATATAAGTAAAGAATTCATTGAACTTTTCCACACTTCCTATCCAAAATATCGCTATGTCATCCATTTCCTGGTTTTGAGGGCAAAATGGTGGGGTGCTATGAATTCCCAAGTGGCCCCTTCAAATCCTGATTTTTTTTTTTTGTTGTGATTATTTTTTTCAGAGAATTTCTCAGTAAAAGGGTACGTGGCAACCTCATAATGCAGAGCGGTAAAGCTGGGCAACGTGCACACACTTTAACACACACACACACACACACACACACACACACACACACACACACACACATATGCACGCACATGCACACGCACACACGCACACACACACATGCACACACACATACACACACACACACACACACACACACACACACACACACACACACACACACACACACACCTTTATGGCAAACCAGTTTACCTGAAGCATGTTTATAGCAAGTAGGAGGAAAACAGAGCACTAATCAGCAAAGCACACAAATGGAGAGAAGACATGCATACTCTACTCAGAATGAAGCTCACATCCTAGTACTGAACCAGCAAAGCAAGTGCAAAAATTTACCACACTCTGTGCAAGGCCTAGGATGATACATAACTTGTACTCCTCCTGACAGAGCCATTATTTTCCTAAGCTAATGTGACTCCCCCATCCATTTTTTTATTTTGAGGATCAGTGAGATTACTAACTGAATAGACCCTAATGGTTACTCAATGACATCAAGTCATGGCCTCCATTGGCTACTCATCACCTTACTATGAGATAGCAACTGGAAAATCTGCCAATTAATCTTATATTTTGACCAAGAAAAATTGTTTCGCCTGAATTTACAACTGCCCAGTACCACTGGCCATCTGACATGTACGAAACACTTTGCATAGACCAACTATCGGCCAGTATTTTAAATTTTAACCAATAGTTGTCTACCTAATTCCGGGGTATCCCTAAGGCTTTGATCAACAAATTCACGTGGTTCATATATTTTTGTGCAACTGATATCCCCTATCAAGGACCAGCAATGGATTTGCAGCTCAGATTTAACACTTTAGGATCGGAGTTGTTCTAATTAAATCACAAACATTATCATGACCCCTAACAGCTGGAAAATTAAAAATGATTCAGTGGTATTCATGCTGGTTTATGTTTTTTATATTTAGTTAACTTTTTAGGTTTTATAATGACAAAGACATAGCTTTCCATCCCCATTGATACGAAATAGTCACTATCTGTTTTTTTCTGCAATACTCTAGGTAGCAGTTGATTCAACCGAATATACATATACTTGTATAAAAACTAAACTTTCAATATTTCCCCCTTCTTTTAAAGTGTTCTGATCCCAAATAAGGTATTTTTACAGCAGACAGTGTTTACAGCAGGCAAGGTTTTGATACTGACAAGCAATTTGACCCCTGATTAATGTAAAATACATGCTGACTTGTCGGCTGGAAAATAAAAATGGCTCAGCTATTGTCAGGTTTTTAATGTTTCCGATTCCTCCATCCCTATTGATATGACTAAGTAAGATTGAAGGATACTAAACATTTTTTTCCTGCAACCCTCCACATTGCGTTCATTGCAGCCAAAGCCAAACCAGATATACATTTACACATATAACAATGCCATTTCCAACATTTCCCCTTCCTGTTATGTGTTTTTACCCCAAACAAGATATTGCAACAGTGGGCAGTTTTTTTGATCAGGGCGAGATAGTGGTTACATGGCAAAAGTGGAAAAATTTTTTTAATAAACATTCCTGAAAAACCAGGACTAAATAGGAACATTCCACACCCAGTAGCTAATGGCCATTCCAAGCAGAGACCAATGATAAATTATATGATACTTCCCTCTATAAGAGGTAAATAACGTATCCTTATTGGCTGTGTGATGGTCTATCACATATGGGAATAACAATTTACATGCAATTACAGAACAACTCAGGTCCCCATCCATACTAGAAGTTGCATTTCCCCATTGGCCCAAGAAAAGGAATTTTATGACCAATGACACGTTGATTTTTTGGATTTTTAACCAATGACAATTGTGTCTTTTAATCCTGATGCTCCTCTACACTATGGTTTTCAAATGCAAATGTGCGTGAACAATATACTTTAAATACAGGATTAACACTGTTGCAGAGCTCATCTGCCTAGGATCATAATAAAATTATTGATTCTGAGCCACGACATGCTTGACTGACATGCTTCTGGAGCTTTTTAACATTTATGCTTGGTATCACGTTCCACTCTGTATATGTTTTTGTTTTGTTTATGACCTTGCTAGCTGCCCCATCAGCACTAGCAGTGGTCCTCAGAGCGGGTGCACCTTGAAAGTTAGTTCCTGGTGTATTTTTGGATCTGATTTGTTACACTCTGTGCAAATGACAAAGAAATTAACTCTTTAATTTAAAACACTCATTAAAATGAGATTCTTACGAGAGTGCATTATCTTAGAAAGTAGGTGATAGTGTCTGGGGCAGCGTGGCACATTTATTTCAGTGGTGGATTTAAGGTGGTTGAGAGTGCAAGCATTCGGGTACCTTGGACTAATAGCACTGCATAGCATAAAGCAAGCAAAGTATCCACATATTGCTTTTTTCCCTGAATCATTCTCCGTAGTCAGCATTTTATTATAAAGTGTACATATTTTACGAGGACCAGAATAACTTTATGATGTACAATCAGGGATATGTTTTGAAAAAAAATCAAATAAGGAAATAAGACATCAGTACCAGAATTAAAGCAGTTTCTTGCTTGTGCAAAAACATGCCTTTCTGGTAGTTTAGAGTAAGCTGTGACATGCAAGTGACAGACTGGATTTCATGGGCGGGAGTTGGGTTGAAATGAGTTTACTGTCTTAGCAGCTTTATTCTTTGTTTGAGCATGTATAGCATACTGCACTACTTTATTGTTTTTTCTTCTTAAGTTATTTTTTTTTGGCATTATAAAATGCCAGTCAATGGTGTGACAAATAGGGTTAGTCAGAGACTGAGACACTATCTTGGGGCCCATGGAGGAAATTTACTGGATCAGCCTGCTTTGGTAAGACTAAGGGATGTGGAACCTGGACTTGCTAATAAGATACTTCTAAATATTTTGAATAACTTTTAGATTGTTATTGTATTGTAGCACCATAAGAGAACCTTGTTTTGTTATCCTTGCTTAATAATGTCCAACATGTTCTTTAGATAATTTGAAGTAGCATTTATTGGTTGAATATTGTTTTTTTTTGGGGGGTGTAAATATAATATGAAGAGTTAATGTGGGTACATGTAGATAATGATTTTGCAAATCTGGCAATTCGTAAAAGAGTAGTAGTAGTGCTTGGCATTTTAGTATACCTACATTGCACAGAGTGCCTTCCTTAGTTAAAATATGTATGTTTCTGCTAATTTTTTTTTAGTTAAATCTTCTACTTTCATACCACGAATAGGCTAAACTTACAAAGGTGGTGGTTGTACATGCATGAGCTGCATTATGCTGTGGTACTTTTGCTGCTGTTGAGATGAGTCATAATAATAGTCGGTAAAGAAATCAGATGTATGTATGTATGCATGTATTGTGAAATGAATATGGTTTAAATCACTGTTTCATTTAAGACACACTGGGCAATGAGTAAATCATCAAATAGATTTTTAGCTTTTGGATTTTCTCCAGGTTTGACTAATTGTTGTTGTGACTTCAAAGGAAATCATATGTATTTGTGTTTAGCTTTAGTTCATGGTCCTGGCATCAGAAATTACTGAGGGATAGACAATTTTTGGAGGAAGGAATGAGTGACTTCAGGTGAGTTGATAACAGATTAGACTATGCAGTCAGCCAGAGGTCTTACCACTGAAGTAGCAGGAAGCGAGAGAAGGCATGCTGTGTGTGCGTGTAGATGTGTGTGTGTGTGTGTGTGTGTGTGTGTGTGTGTGTGTGTGTGTGTGTGTGTGTGTGTGAGTGTGCGCACACACACGCACACCTAACAACAACTAAGGAACTGACCCACTTCAAATATTGCTGCTTCATCACTCCTTTTTTTTTTACAAAAGAACTGCACCATTATTCTTGTGGAAAACAAAAATAAATACACAAACATTTTTCTAATGTCCACCACAGACTTCCCATCAACAATAACAATATTGCCACCTTGTAAACAATTGTTTCTGCTACACCAGCAACTGCTTTGTTGCACTTACAGTTTGTTTTGAAAGCAGATGTGTGTGGTTCTTTTATGTTTTGTTGTCTAGTCTTTAATTTTCATTTGAATGTTGGCATCCCACAATTACATCGGAGTGGGTGGGGTTACATATTTATGCAAAGTGTAAGTTAATCAGCATACAGATTCGTACCTTTTTTTCATGAGCCTTTGTCCATATTTTTGATGTTTCCAGGTTGAGAAGTATGTGAAGAACTATGACAGTCATCTGTACAAGCTACATCTCTTATTTTTGAAGACTGGTTGAAGAGTGTAGTGGGAGTCACATTTAATGGAGTGCATTTACAATGCCATTAGCAAATATTGCCAAATTCTATACATAATTAGACGCAGAAGCTGGGGTTCTGTTTAATGCTAGTGAAGGAGGCTTGAAATAGGTTTGAAAGAAGCTTGAACTTGTGCAAACTCCATGAGGTTTCATCTAGTTACATTCAACTGTCTGATGCTTTGTCTTCAGAGTTTGCATTTCTTCTTGTTCATATAACAATGGAGTCAGTATATATATATATATATATATATATGTTTTGAGGGTGTGGCAGGTGTTGTCTGTTGAAGAAAAATGCTTAACATTTAATTTTCTTCTCTAAGTTGAATTCCCAATGAGATGTATTTGACAAGCTGGCCATTCATCAAGCTGTAACTTGATGAGTCATAGTGGAAGCTAAAAATGAACATTTAAAATTATGTTATGTCTGAATGCTCTGCAATATTTCCAGACAAGATTCCCTATAGAAAACCTATTATTTAAAAACTCCTTTATATTTGATCCCTTCTGAATATAAACCTGGACTTCCTCTAAAATTTCAGTTTTCATGGAATGAGGGATTAGTATTTTCCTGTTATTTTTAATTTTTTTCTTGAAGATTTATTAGCCACCTTACACATGGCAGAAAGACAGAATCTGCAGGTTTCACTTTTAAATGTAATCAGAAACAATCATTAATACAAAAGGCCATGATGTAATGAAAACAGTGTTGGTTATGTCTAAATCTATATGGTATTTACCTTTACTTAGTAATGCCTTTGGGAAATGCATAGTTGATAAATGATCCACCTCTTTAGTAGACCCCAGAAAGATACTCACTCGAGAAACAAAGTATTTCTACAAATATATATGAATACTAAAGTCTTAGTATATTTTTTTCATATAACTGGGAAGTCAGCAACTAAAATGTAAAATGTTACTAGACACTACTGTTTTTGGATAAATCCATGACTAAACAACACCCTGTTTTGAAAACAATAATGTCTAAAAGATTAGCAGAATTTGATCTCTTAGTTTTTGACTTTAAAGATACATAGCACTTATTCAATAAGCTACCAGACTGGTCCCATTCTTTTGCACTGCTCTCAAGGAAGAGGAATGCAATATTCCTTTCTATGTACGTTCTAAAGAAGAGATTGGTCTCTGGTAGTCACAGACCGCAACATGAAAAAACAAAAATGCATCCTACATTCTATGTATTGTAGGCCAAGCTACTATGGACAGCCATGCTATGTTCCACCATCATGCCTGGGAGAGCTTCATAAAAAGTTACAGACCCTAAGAATAATGGCAGACCGGGGCGGGGGTCTTAAGAATTAACTGGTGAGGAGGACTTTGTTTTTGTGTGAGCTCCTACTGGGGGGAGCTCACCGCCAACACGGTGAGGGGGAGGATGTTTTGGCTATGATAGCAAGGGACTCCATTGTCATTAAGGGTTTTATATATATATATATATATATATATATATATATATATATATATGTGTGTGTGTGTGTGTGTGTGTGTGTGTGTGTGTGTGTGTGTGTGTGTGTGTGTGTGTTTCACTGTTAATCTGTTGTTCAGTTATGTCTGACATGCACCACATTAAAAGATGAGGGAGATCCCAGCACTGCCATCAACACTACCACCACATTGTATGGAAATGGATTTCCATATGGAGTGCATTCAAGGAGAGGTAGTGATTTGTAAATGTACTCTGTGCCTGTAATACAGTAACTACATAATGGCATGTGGCAGCATACAGCTTCATAGCCTTTTGCATTACATCTTTTATGAATCACAACAGCCTTTGTTATGCTCACCTATGATACACCAAGCCTGCTCTTTGACACATATTTATTAAAAGGATCTGGATTTTTTTAAATAAATTGATTACTAATTAAAATCCATACTTTTAATTCCAAGCATGAATCTCCATCATTAGGGAATACTGGGGAACCCAGTACTGTACATAGTAGCTGTATTATCATACCTACCTACCTTCAAGACAAAATACGGTATAAAAACAAATAAAAAGCAGTAAATTAAAGTCCCCAACAAAGGAAGGAAAAGATTGCAAGATCTATCACACTCCTTTAAGCAATTGAACACGTGAGATATTACCAACAACCTTTCAAGTCAAAAAGTAGAAACCTAATAGTTTTCTTAACCCGCAACCTGGCAGTTAACTTAATTCTAAAAAATATTTTGCATCTCTTGGGGTTTAAGCAAACTGTCCACATAAATGGCAGTTGCCTCTAAAATTAATATTAGTTTTACATAGTGGGAATGAATGGTGGCATACACTTGAGTATTTTTAAAATCCCAACAAAATAAAAATGTCTTTATGTTGTTAACATCCGTATAATTATATAAATTCTGGCTTACGTAACCCTTCAGAAAAAAATAATTGTGTGATTCCTATACATATTGATATGCATTAAGTGAGTATAACATCTTTGCATTTCTGTTTATCTGGGGTTATATTCACAAACAGCTTCTTCCACATAGTAGGGTTGGTACGAATGCCAGAGTCTAAAGTGGTTCACAGAAAAGGGAACACAATGCAATAAAACCTTATATGCAGTCTTACCGTATTGTGTAGCCATACTAATACTTGTATTGGACTGTATACAATATACAAACATTATACCGCACTTTTATGGGCTGATTCCAACAGGGCAAGTTATGCAACTCCAATAACATGCATACAGATAGTGTTGCACTCCAATGTAGTGTTGTTCCTTTCTTGCTGTTTTGGTATCCCATTATACAGACTTGTGCAGAATATCAGCATTGCAGACAAAAACAAAATAGAAAAAAAATGTATTTGCACAGCAGTAAACAATCGTACGTACCAGCAATGAAATTCGCTGTGTGTACAGGCAACCATGCTACCACAACTGCATCCTTCATTGTCCCCACATGATGATGCTGCAACCTCCTACCAATGGGAAACCCACAGCACCAGATTCCTCATTATCATAACAAGATAATGATCTCATTTGCTCTGTCATGCCTAAGGAATGACACATGTTTATGAATCACACTTACTACACTGCTGAGCATCCCCAACTTCACATGAAAGATCAGGGTTTGATTCCCTGACAGTGGGTAGTTGTGCCTCATGCATGTGATAGAGGACATTCACAAATATCTTACTATATTGTATGTAGCAAATTGGTGTGGTATACTCTTTCTTAATTTGCGGGTTTGGTTGTACTGTGCAGTGCTGTCATGTTACACAATGCTGCCCCTCCCCCATCTGACATACCAGAATAGAATACTATGCTCACTGCTGTATGCCACTCGTCACTGCCATAACCCATGTCTATGAATAGCAGCCATGAACAGCAACATACAAAACATAGAACAGAATGCACATATGGAACTGTATATTATGGATCTGAATATCCTGGCCTATTAACTTAGTACCACAATGCCTTCATCTAAATTTACTGTCACAGACTTCTTATCTACAGGACAGAATCAAACATTCTCTTTCACATGGTTTAGGACATGTTTTATTTTTGTTAGTGCCTGATCAATAGATATTATTCTAATTTCATGTTTAGTTTCCTTATTAGAAGAAAATATTTTTATTCAAAAGCATGAGATGTCAAATGCCATGCACCATAGTAATTCAACTATTTTGCAAATTTTGGTAAGAAGGATGTCATTTATATTACTTTGCATTCCTTATACCTTAGTATTTATATAAGAAAAAATCAGACTCACCACTCAGAAATCACACATGAGTCTTTGACAGACATAAAGGTGGCAAATGATATGATTGCATTATTTATATATTACAAGGAAGCAACTCATGATGTGACTTTTGAATTCTATGCTTTAGAAATGTAAACATGCTGTCTACTTGGTGGTGATTTTATTATTATTATTATTATAACTGCAGTGGTGGTGCTGCGGTAGCATTGTCGCCTCACAATAAGATGTTGTCCTGTTTGATTCTCAGCTAGAGCATCTTCTGTTTGGAGGCATGCATGAAGGGGCGTACCTTCGTTGAATGTTGTGCATCAGAGCCGGCAACTTGGTACGTAAAAATCTACTGCCAATCATTAGCGGCCGGAGTTCCGCTGTGGCGACCCCTAACCGGGAAAAGCCGAAAGACACAACAACATTATTACTATTATTAAATCAAGACGTCTGGTGGCAGGTGGAATTAGATGTCTGCAATATGTGCTTTAACTCTATTTTTTAAAGCTGAACCTAAATTATAGGCCTATATCCAATGTGGAATATGTGGAATATATAATGCCTTAAGGTGTGCAATTTTAACATAGTATATTAAGCTGATTGATATACTTGGAGACACAAACAATATTAAAATTACATACAACTTGCCCTTCTATAAGCTAGTTTAAATAAAGTAAATGTACAAATGGCTGCAGTCATTTATTTTTTGAACATACATATGATAATTCCTGTTAATCCCACCAACATTCTACACCTATAGAATCAATCACTGTATAATGCCAGAATTTGCTTTGCATAGGGAACACTTTCATCCCATTGGGGAATTCTAATCAAACAGAAGAAAAAAAAATAGTTTCAGGTCATACGGTTTTTCTTCCAGGACATTTAAAAATTTCCCACTGAAACATAAAATGGTCCTGGTTAAAGATTTGTCAACGAAAGAAAATTTTTGTTACTTACTACCGAGTTAAAAGAGAATGTATATTAAGGAGAGCGCTTTATAGGCAATGTACATTGATTGTGCTATAACTTCATGCAAGAATACTCTGAAGGTATGGAAGAACAACTGAATACAGTGATGTCTGTAGCTTGTAAAGGACGAAAGCAGTAGGGTGCATTGCCGTGAAATGCAGATGCTGTGAAGCAGCTGGGAAGGAAATCCATTTACTAGAACAGCCACAATCAGTCTATACCTGCTTGGTTTAATACATGAAAGAAACTACATACATCTAGTGCTAGAAATAGGGAGGAAATGGCTGAAAAACATTTATTTTCAAGTGCATTTCAAAAATTAATAACAGCATGCATATAATTCAAAGGAAACCCTAAGGCTGTTCAATTATTAATACCTTACCAGCTAAAATACTCAGTAAGTGAAACAGTTTTCTATACTTTTATAGCTAGAGTTGAGGTGATGTTCTGCAGAAACAGGAAATGGAGCATTTATCTGGTGAGGTCTGGGAACACTTCTGACACTAGATTTCATTGCTTTCATCAGCTGCACAAAGAAATTAAACTGAGGTTCAGGGCTCAAAGATAATGTTCGTAAATGGAATGCATTACATAAGATTATGCTCTTGAAATTAGGTTATGTAGAAGCAAAAATGGCAAGGCTTACTTAATAGCTCATTTTGATAATAGAAGATGAAATCGCTAATGAAATGGTTTGCTTAAAAATTAAAATGTGAAGCTTCTACTATGTACAAAGTCAGAAGTTCATGTCATAAAGTATGCTGCATTGCTTGGAAACAGTCCAAAGAGACTTATTTCAAAGGGTTTATTTCAAAACCGAATGCTAATTCTAAATATTCACCAGGTCCCAAGAAAATTACTCCATTAAGAAAAGGCAGTAGCATCATTATAAATGGAATGCACAAAGAGATGAAATCAGACGTAAGACAAAAAGAAACTCCTTGATCTGATTAAATCTGTTTTGCATTCTTCTGACATTTCAGCCTATCTCTGCCTATTTTAGATCCCTACTGCTGCTCATGCATTCTTAATGGCAGTAGAACAAACCATACAGTGGGAACGGGTTACTTGTAGGAGACCTAGTCAACATATAAAAAAACATTTGTAAACTTACACAGCTCTATGGTGTAACTACCTATTGACAAGTAATTAATGTCTTTTTCTGGCACAAAAATTATGTAAGTCTTCCTGAAACTCTATAATTATATTCATAGTTCTGTTGTAAAGGTTCAAATATTTGCTTTTCTTGCAGATTTGCTTCATGATAGCATTATCACAACCCCTGTTGTTCTGAAAATGTTTTGTAATACTTTGGAGCTTTTCTACCGGGGCCTCCACTAAAAATGGACTACTACCAGTCAGACTTTCCTGGTAATCAAATGTCAGTAAATAAAAATAAAACAATGGACAGGCCTGCAATGGTTGTCATTGTACAGTTAGTCATGTGAGCAAGCACATACCATTTTAATGCAAATAGTTAAGACCTCAAAATAGTTTTTTTGCTCTTCATGAGATCCTTCAAGCTGTTGAATGATTTCTACAGTTAGGCTGCAGAATGCTGTTGAATCTTAAGTGGCCAGATTAAACAGGCAGCCATGCATTTTAGAAGAATGCGAGACAGTTTTAAAGGCATTTAGAGAATATGCATGTATTCTGCAAGGCAAATAATAACACTATGCAAGCAGTCCTGGTTGGAATCACATGTGCATCTGATTATAGTAGAATTAAAATATTCAAATATTATGCAAATCATGGTCAATGATGCAGTGCACTTGTTTCACAATCAAAATGGTGTCCTAAAATGTGACAAAGATCAAGTTGGTGTGAAAAGAGTCATAATGAGTAAGACTGGAATATTGGATACTAGAATACAAGAATAGAAGAGAAATACCTTAGCAGTAGATACTGGGGTCCATTGGAAAGAGATGGCCAATTTGAAAATGAAGATTCGTTAAAATGGCAAAAGCTTGCATTCAAAGTGGATATCCTTTCTGGCCTGAATGAGGTTTGGGGGGGTATTTGCAAAAACAGAGAATGCTAGAATCATAAGTCTGATAGAGCTGGAAAGACAGACTGAGTAAACTCCATAGAAAAATGTCCAAATACCACAGCCAAATACATTCCAGGGATACATTTTCAAATAGAGAGAACCCACAAAGTTGGACAATCATTTGTTTAGTCTACAAAACTCAGGTGCCTCAGCTATAAAACTGAAGAAGTGGCTTGTTACAAAATTAAAGGAAAGGCAGTTAGTCAGAAAGGCCTCCTTTATAGCTGAATGTAAGATGAAGGTGATAGGTGATAATAGCCTTCTGCACTGGTAGACTCAGATAACACTAATGTGATAGATGATAGCTCTTGTACAACAGCAAATGTTAGTGACACTATTGTGCAGTTTCATAGAAGGAGAGGCAGGGAACTTATCGGTCCCTTATGAAGACAGCTGTTGACTGGAGAACAGGGAATAAGAGTCCTGTCTCCCTTGAAGGACCAGGATCAGAGAAACAATAGTGCAGTGCTTTAGAGGAATATGAAGAGATTAAGAGATTCCCAGTGTCCCACTGGAGGTGTTAGCAAAGAAATGGCTAGAGAAGTCATGCAGAAATGTACACTGAAGAAAGGAGAAGCAAAGAAACCAGTACCATTACAACCTGGGCATGCACACAGCTAAGATGAAAAGCAGACGGAGTTTGGAATTAATATTTTTGTGGCTAACGTAAGTTAGTATAAAGATACAGAGTGGATATTGTTAAGGTGTGTCCTGAGACTTTCATGTTTCTCTCCTTCATGCTTCCCATGGACCAATGAGAATCAGGTCTTGAGCAAACATAGTGAGTAATGGAATTAGGAGGAGGGATCGGAACAAACCAGATGGCAATGGAAATGAGTCAGAGCCAAGTCATCCAAAGTAGTTCAAACAGAATGAAGGAGAGGTGAAAGCAGTTATTCTGCTCCTGGTAAGAGCCTTTTCTGCTGATCATAAAGTGTATGAGCACTGGCCCCATTTCAAAGGAACTGAAGGTTATGTTAAAGGCTGCATTGTGATATGTGGCCATTTTAAAACACAATGGATGCTACCGGTTTAGGGTATGGGAGTGAGGAGTGTTGTTAAGTTTCACTGCTGAAGATCTTTGTGTCAGATGAAATGTTTAAAGTGTTAAATGATAAATATGGAAGGGCTTAGAGTTTATGTTTTGTTAATGAGGCAGTATATAGATGCCTATACGCTTATCAGTTTAGCAGTTGAATGCTCTAAATGTTTAATGTGCTAAAGTCTAGAACCACAATCTTATGATTCTACTATAATCAATCCATAATTCACAAATAAGAGCAAATAAACTTTATTGTGCTTTTTATTAATTTTTTTTTTAGTTTTTTTGTAGAATATTTCAAGATATTAACAATGGCAATGGTATATTAGGTAGCACACTCACTGTTGATGCTGGAAAACCAGAAAGCTTTGGGTTCTTTACCACTCCATATGCACTGGGGTGTGCTGCTCTCCTGAGTGTGTCATCCTTTGAATGGGATGTTAAACTATGGTGCCATCTGCTTGAGTTGGTGGTAGCTCAGGTGGATGTAAAAGATCTCACAGCACCTACAGAAAAGAGTAGGAGGAAGTTACCTTGATGCCCTGGCCAAATTCCCCTAGTAGTATTATAAACCATCTTAGGTTTTGCATGAAAAGAGACCACTATCCTGGTGGGATTAACCCAGTCAGCAAACAATAAATAAAAGTTGTTAGCGATAGTCATATAGTTACAATTGATTTGTTCCTGTCTTGGAGCATAGGTACACATGTTTATATAAAATGATGAAAATGGTTGGTATACTCATAGTATATCTGTAAAATCTGTAAAGGAGATCTGTTATGCTCATCATTATCATTAACCCCCCCTCCCAATGAGGTCAGGAAATCTACAATTATCTTCATCTTTCTCAGCTGATAGCCACTCTCCTCCCAACTGCTGCAAGTCTTCTTTTTTATATTCAATACATTTTTGGATGGGATGCCCTCACTACTCCTGCCTTCTTCCTCTCTCTCCCAAATCTGTTTGACCAAATCATCTCCTATTTTCCTGCACATGAGACAGGCTGAACCACAGTAAACTGTTGTCTTTGAACTATGACATTTGGGGCTACTTTAGCTTCCACTATGATGTTCTCATTTCTTCATCTATGCCACACTGTACCTTCTGCTACCCATCTCAAGTACTTCATTTCCATCGCCTCATGTTTCTTCATCAGCTCTTTTTTCACTGCTAAGGTTCTGGTGCCACCCATCTGCACAGTCACACCACTATTTTGTACCCCTTACATTTCAGCTTCTTTTTCATTATTGTCTCACACTCAGTACCCCTGATACTTTCTCATAGATAGCTGCAGCACCCTAAATTCTAACTTTAACCTTCTTCTTCAGGCATCTCTTAGACTGCAGGTGGTACCTATTAGAGGAAAAATCATGTGGACTAACTACTTGAGGCATTAGTTGTGGTGTGCAGTATCCTCTAGATATGAGAGCACAGACTACAGCTTCTATACACCATCATGATCATGGCTAGCCACTGTGTTGTGTAAAGATGCCTCTGTGTGATTGGCCTCATCAACTAATATCTTCTGTGCACATTTGTGTATATTTTAGGTTTTGTACTGTGTGAGGGGCTGTCAAATAGTATGTGTATAAAGCAATGTATTTTGAAAGTAAGTGCACACAATCGAAACCTTAACAGAATTATAACTGTTAAAGCAGGCCTAAGAGCAGTGTGTAGAATGTATTTATGTTGAGGATTATGTGAAATCAAATATTGAGGAGGGAATGCATGAAACTAGAACTGACAGTATAAAGATTTGACCTGTGGGCCAGATGCTTGCTTTGGGAATGACAGTCAACCAGCTGTGTTGTACATCTTGCTTATTTATGTTAGAGCAAAAATGTTACTTGCATAAGATCATTGTGCATTGGTTTGGGGGATTTCTTCTTCCTCTAGTTTGGCATATATTTTATATTTTTGAGGGTATGAGATGCTTGCTTCTAGCAGAAAATAAATAAATAACGTTTTTGATCTGTGCCACTGGAATAAATGACACTGATATGTTTTGTTCAGTTGTGTTCTCTCAAGGACTTTGAATAACCACATTCTGATCTTACAAGGTCAAATATTAAAAGACCCGTCTGGAGCATTTCTCCCCAGGCCACCGCTGAAAATTGGCTTTGTTCCAAGTTGAACTTTCCCAGTTAACAAATGTTAAATAAATAAATAAATAAATAAATATTATTACTCAATGGGTGGGTTTACTGAGCCCATTTATTTTGAAAAAGGTTTGACCTTTACAGCAAACTGGAGGAGGGGCTCTTGCAAAGAAAATTTTGGGGGCCTAGTGTAGGCAGCAAATCTTGAAGTAGTAGAAATAAGGTGAAAAGATGTACTGAGGTTTCCATCACAAAGGGGATGAAAAATTGGGCAGGATTCACAAAGCCTCCGTGTAAGAGTTACAAGGCTTACACGGAGGCTGCAGTTAAACGGTGTGACGTCAGCATGTCATGCATATGCATGAGGGCATGCTGAATCACACCTAAGGCTTACATGGTCCGTGGAAGACAGTAGGGGGCGTGTCCGTAGGCCGAGCCCTGCAAACGGACACACCCCCAGAAGAGTAAAAGTCCCGAAAGTAAACCCCCACGACAGAGTCCATGGAAATGTGAATAAACACAACACAACACATTCCCCCACAGACTATGAACATAAAATATATAAATGAACATGTTATAATTTTTTTTTAAAATTGTAAAGATGTTTGCCCGTGAGTGCGCTCGTTTGCGCGGGCATGCCCATAGCTTAGCCACAGTTAGCAGTCAGTGGAAAAGCATATAAGAACTACATATGCAAAGTAAGCCAAAAAGCAATAGCGTAGCAGTAGAGACATCGGCTGAAGAGCAGGCAGTCATGGTTCGAGCCCCCCCCCCCCACATCAATTTTTGTTTTTAGTGAAATAAGCATGAAACAAGTCCCTGACATATATGTACACATATAAAATTATATTTTATGTAAAATTTAATGAAATGGGCCATTTATTTTGAGGAAATGTGAGATAACAAAATAATAAAAAAATGCAGATGTGCCTATAGCTGAGCTACAGTTTAACAAGTTTAGTGCATCCGCCCGTAGGTGAGCAGTGGTTTAACAGGTGTAAAATGAGTGCCCGTAGGTGAGCAGTGGTTTAACAGGTGCAAAATGAGTGCCCGTAGGTGAGCAGTGGTTTAACAGGTGTAAAATGAGTGCCCATAGGTGAGCAGTGGTTTAACATGCTGAAACTGTGTGCCCCTAGCTGAGCTGAGCGTAATATGCATGCTGACAGCCAAATGACGCGTAAACCAGCGTACCCCATTTGCGCGGAGCTGCACGCAGCGCCAACAAGCTAACCGGCGGGCAGCGTTGAGCAAGCTGTAACAAAACTGCCTTTACACAGACACACCTCCTAGCCTGTGTAGACAGTCATAAAATATAAAAAGCAGTGACCAGGTTCGAACCCAGGATACCATGCACCATAGTCAAGGTACTGAACCACTAAGCCATGACAGCTGCACTTAGAAATGCAGTAATAGCAAATATATAGGAATGAATAGAAAGAGGAGCATGACAAAGCAGGTTTTGTGAAGCTGATACAGTACAGATACAATTCCAAAATGGCCAATCACCGATAAGTGCGGGAAAAATGGCATATATAAGCCCCATAGGCGGGAATACACAGCATAACCGATTGTAGAACCAACTTGCAGCCAGAATGTCAGGTGTAGGTGAGGGTAGTTGCTTTCAAGCACAGAGGTGGGGCGTTGAGGAGTCCAAATATATGGTTTGGCTCCTTGTCCACAATCATGAGGCCCAACTCATGCAGGGCCAGGTCCTGTGGGGAGCAAATAGGGCTGAGGCATGGGACCGGTTGGCTCATGATCTTACCAGTGCCACAGGGATACCAAGGACTGGTGAGCAGGTCCATCACCACCATGTGGACCTGAAGAGACGGAAGCAGGACCAACTGAACCGTTGGATCCAGGAGGCCCGGCAAATGCCCAACGCCCCACTACTGAGTAAGTTACATCTAATTATTTATGTAAGAAATTAACCTAGCTGATATTATGGAGATGTGTATTCCAATATTACTTTATTTATATTACAGCTGCAGGTGTCCGTTCTGCGAACCGTAGAGCCTATGGCGATAGGCTGGTGTGGTTGCACCACCAGGCAGGTCAGTAATCCTCTCCCTGTAACTGTAAATAAATATAAAAGTATGACAGTTAGCAAAAGAGTGCAGTGTAGTCACTAAGTAATAAAATGTGCAAGTAACAGTGTGAGGGTTTGCAAGTATTGCTTGATTACAAAAGTGAGATGCAATCTGTAATCCAAACAGAAAAATGAAAAAGTCTGAAATAAAGTCTGAAATAAAGATGTCCCACCTGTAATATAATAATACATAACCTGCAGCAGGCTGAAAAGTACAGCTGCAGAAGCTGAGTAAAACACATGTGTGAAATATATCCCTGTTGAAATACAGAAACATGACAGAAGTGAGACTGTTGGAAAGGATTGTAATAACTACAGGTAAAACATGTCAATAAAGCCTAGAATTAAGTACCATCCTGAATTGTAAAAATAAAACAAGTGAGAGAGTGTGAGAAAGAGTTATGAATCCACCAATAAATTAGTAATAACTCCTGAATAAAGTATACTGCAGTCAGTACAGAATTAAATGAATGTGACAAGCAGAACCAAACTGCAAAATGTGTTGAAAATGTTACTGCAGCTGGAATGTGTATCCCAAAATCTGGATATGTTGCTCTCAGTCTGCAATATGCAGATAGTATTGTTGTCTGAAATACCAAACATCCACAGTTGTCTATAGCTATATAAAGCAAATGTAGCAGGATGATGTAGCTGAACAGAGCCAGATATGAATGTGTATGAATAAAAATGAAAATGTATATTGATGTAGCAGTAACATTCCTATCACCAACTTGAAGTAGTTATCACATAGGAAACTGTAGGTAGAACTGTAGTGTGTATATATCTGCAGCTATTAGAAATGTACAGCATATGTATTGGTATTTGAAGGTGTTAATTAAATTTTCTTCACCCTACCCTATAACCACATATAATCCATTCCACGTGAAATTGGTATGTGCAATCACAATTAACACCCCTGGACATTTGTCCTGTTGGGTCATACATATTTGCATATATGTTGATGCATCTGCCCTGTTCATACATCCAAACCTGATGGCCTGTTGCCATCAATCAACCCTGCATGAAGACAACCCTGCATGTTGTTGGACTGTGTATTGCTGTTCAAAATATGCATGTGTTATGCTTGCTGTTCAATGCTTTGAATATCTGGGTGTTTGGTTAATGGGAATACTAATGCATGCTGTTACAACTAATTGTGAATGGTATTGTATGTTACTAACCCAAACTGTCATGACATAATGCAAAACATAGGACGACAGGGAAGGCGGGTTCCAGCGGACCCACCTCTCCCACCTCAGCTGGCGAGTGCACCTGGCAGTAGTGCCCAGTCCGGACCCTCCTCCAGTGGCCCTGTGCCACCTGTGGGTGGAAGCGCTGCAGGGGATGGGGCTCGTCCCCCCTCTGCAAGTGTGGCTGGAGAAGAACAACCACTCACCCTCCATAGTGTCCAGACTGTGGTGCGTAGGGAGATCCAGGAAGCTGTTCTTGGGCCCCTATGCCAGCTTGAGGCACAGGTGGCACAACTAACGGGCGTGCCTGCTGCCCGGCCTACACAGCCCCCAGCACAGCCCCATCCTGGGCTGTGAAGGCACAGTGGCAACTGCCCATGGGTGGGGATATCAGTTCCACTGTTGCCATCTGTGGGCTCATGGGCTCTAGATATCCAAACATCCATCCCTGTCAATTGTGTAACCCCCCCACATGTGTCATACACGCCCTGTATGCATCTTGTTTGTCTTGTCTGTTGACCTACCCAACCTACCTCCCCAGCTATACCAACTTCCTGTACCTGACATACCACTCTCACCTGAAAAAAAAAAAAAAAAAGGCACTCTGTACCCACAAAAAAATTATGCCCCATACATAGCTGCCCATTTCGCACACATGTCTGCTGGACATGGAAACTGTCAATTACAATTGGCTGTACAACAAGTATTATTGTTGTCCTCACACCTCTCTCAGGGGTGGAAGGTTTCAAATGTCACACCAAATTACAAACATATGCACAGCTGTTGCTGATGAAGAAATGAGCAGCTATGGGCCTTACCTACATCCCTCCTGCAAAACCCGAGCTTGTTTCCCTACTGTCTTACCCTCTTTGTGACCATTTTTTCACCACTTTCCTGTCTCCCCATTTTCATTTCTTTCAAAGAAAATAGCGCGGATGTGCACAAGAGTAAGCACTTTTAAGCGGTTGTAAGCGGGTGTGCGCGGAGCTGAACACCAGTGCACATGCGGGAGCTCCGCGCAAACCAGCGCTAACCCGGTTACAACTGCTTAAAAGTGCCTTATCACTCTGAATGACAAGTCCTGTAGTCTGCTCAAAAGCAAAATAAAATCCCACTGTCAGTCCCGAACCCAGGAAACAGTAGTCTGCATGACTTACCACTAAGCCATGACTGTTATATAAGAACATTGTGCTACAATACATATATCATGTAATAGTAGGAATGAATGTAAAGGGAATATAGGATGTGTAGTACACAAAGCATGTCATGTATATTTACTGTCAAATGTAGTGGATTTCTAGATTAGTAGTGTGTGAACAGAAACAGCCATGCTAGTTGGTAGCTAGTAGGTAATACTGTCACTGTAGCACCTTGCAAGCCACACACATACTCACAGCAGGATAATCACTGCCCATACCCAACAACCTCTTACAGGAACACATCCAGACCAAGTAATAAAAAATGTGGAGCAAAGGGCCAAAAACAGGGACACATTCCAAATAATGCTACAACAAACTTAGACAGTTCAGAGAGTAACAGGTTCTGCATTTTGTTGGATGTTTGGAAGGGTATGAAGTCTGAAACTTAACTGTTTGTCACTATAGTCTGACTTGAGCCCAGAGTGATTTGCCAGAAAGAGCTGTTTATGAGATATTGACCAAAATATGAGAAAAAATGTGGACAACCTGCAAATATCTGTACACTTGAGAGGTCTGACACTGCCATATCTGAATAGTTAAGAGCCTAGACATAGCAACAGTGACTGAGTTACAGGGATGCCCCACAGACTCCCTGTGAAATGTACAAACAGTAGGCAGAAAGGTGTTACAACACATGCAATGGTAACTATGAAGTACTGAAAGTATGCACCACTTGCACGGCAGAAATAGTGTAGTAATACATATGCTCATGCTATCCCACAGTCACAACTGCAGAATACCAGACAATTTAATGGGTGTACCCCACTGATATGTACCATTCCATGAGGCAGATAAAAGATGCACCTGAGAGTCTCTGGGACCTGCTCAGCAGCATACTCAAATACCCTAATAGATGTCAAGTCCCACACCATGGCCAGACCACACTGCATGCAGTAACACCCTAGCAGATACAGCAAGCATTCCAAGGTGTGAATGTACATGGAAAACAGGAAAGCCACAGCAACACACTACAGTCAAGACACCTAGCAGGCATACAAGTAGTGAATGTAAAGGGCAAATATTGAAGCCATAGCAACAAAGTGCAAGAGCCACTGCTACACACCAGTTACACCACATGTTCCACAGGAAAGCACACACACCCACATTAACAGTAGTAGTAATCTTAGGTGTCAGTGCACATACACACAGTACAGGAAACTGGAGAAATGAATGGAGAAATGTTAATCTACAACACAGCCGGAAATATGAGAGAGATACTAACCTTTACACTCACAGAACAGTGTCCACAGCATACCAGCATGGTCCCTGCCCTTAAAAGCTGAAAGGGCTATGCCTATCTCACATACCTTTTTATAGCACTGTCCTGAAATCATAGTGAGAACTGCAATCAGTACACAACTGGCTGCATGCAATTAGCAAATGCTGGCTAACAAATGGTGCAGAGGCCATCACATGGACATATGCAGATACCTACAAAAGCATGCTGTACTCCCAGTCCACACATGCAATACTTTCATTGCACCCTGTGGAAGTAGGGAGAGAGAGAGAGAGAGCGAAAAAAATAAATAAATATACACAAACAAAACCAGTCAGCAACAACCACTTGAAAGCTGACAACTGGCAAGTAGAGAAGCAGGACACGAAACCAGACGGCAACACAAGCAGCTGTGACAAACACAGGTAATGTAAAGTAATACTATAAAAGTCTACATACTGTGAACCCTCCATATGTGTCATTGGTCTGTATCCATATGTATATGAAGATGTGCAAAGGGCAGGGGACATACAGCAACTATCAGTGAAGGCTGTACATACATATGTATGTGAGGGCATCTATGTGCACATATCAATGTAGGTTGAATGTAGGTTGTAGTGCAATGTACAAAGTAGGATTCACAGTTATGTATGTTTAGCAGTATGTTAGTGTGTGTATACAGTTTTGTAAACAAACATGTTGATATACCTATCTATCATATGGATACGTATGTATGTCAATATATGTATGTATGTATATATATATATATATATATATATATATATATATATATATATATATATATATATATATAATATGCATATATGTATACATACATAGAGAGGGATGTAGGAATACATAGACAGATGTAGATAGATAGAATATGTACAAACATATATATGTAATACACACATACAGATATAGATATATGTAGATACATATATATAGACAGACAGATCTGACTATCTACAGGTATGACTGTATATGACAATCTCACACTCCCCCTGTCCCACCCCCTCTGTCACTCTCACCCCCTCTCTGTCACACCCCCCCTCTCCATATCTATAGCAATATATGTACATCAATATATATATGTGTATATGTATACAGACATATATATACATATATATATATATATATATATATATATATATATATATATATATATACATATAGTTTTATATATATATATATATATATATATATATATATATATACATATATATATATATATATATATATATATATATATATATAGAGAGAGAGAGAGAGAGATGTATATTTATTCTGAGTGAGGCACATGTGTACAGATGTATTGCAACAGGTGCCTGGTGACAAAGACATGGAGTGAACACCAGTGTCAAAACTGGAGTACCATACCCCATTTCAAATCACCTACACCAGTAACCACCAGATATGTGATTGGCTGCCCACCACTGCATGTGTCAGGGGTGAAAAGAGTCATAAATATGTACAATAGTCCCCCCAATGATATTCACAGTGGCACACTATTCCTGGAATACCTGCACATGGTATGTGTCAGCAGACATGGTGTGTCAGCTATGGACATGTAAGTCAGTGTACCCCTCCACACCACACAATGGCTGCCACGGTATGTACCTCACATGACAGCTACAGATATGGAGAAGGACACAGTGACATGTACAACACTGTGACAATGCACTCAAACACATTACCAATGCACAGTGACTGACAACACCACAGAGTACATACATACTACCCACATAGAGGTTACCACTCCTGGATTTACATACTTAAGTCACACCCATGACAGATGTCCAACAACCATAGTAACACCTCACACCATCCTCAACCTAAATGACTGCTGTGTGTCATCCGTGACACTGCAGTAGGGAGCACATGGCGGAGGTACAGGTTCCTACC
The DNA here is from genome assembly GCF_019279795.1 of Protopterus annectens. Lineage (NCBI taxonomy): Eukaryota > Metazoa > Chordata > Ceratodontiformes > Protopteridae > Protopterus > Protopterus annectens. The sequence goes on from NC_056739.1 coordinate 424,684,181, forward strand.
CACAGATAAGACATACCCTGCAATAAACCACACAGCGTTAATAAGCAAGACTCCCCATGAGTACATGTCACACATACCCCTGCTGAATGTTAGTCAGATAGGTGATATGCCATATGAGTCATCCTGTGTAACTGTTTGACAGGAGCAGGTACCATCACATCACATGTGTCACAATGGTCAGGGTAGCAGAACAGTATGCTGCTGTAGTCCTAGGGGCAATAGTATATTGTATTGTATTGTATTGTAATGTATTGTATTGTTTTGTATTGTATTGGTATGTAGAGGTGCCTCCTTCGTGGAGTGGAACCACTGCTGCTGTGCGCCAGTGTACAGGTAACATATCCTGTAGTCAGGCTACTGTTACATAGCACTTCTATATGTGTGTTTAGCTCCTCTTGGAGTTCATGTAGCATGCAACCGGGGATACCATCAGGTCCCATTCATGTTGTGTTTTCTGCTTTTCTGAGGGCGGCTCTCACCTGGACATCTGTGATGACAGGGAGGTTACAGTCAGCTGGGATAAGTATGTCTTATTTTGGGGGAGGGGGGAAACCTGCACTGAACCTGTCTGCCACAATGTTGCCAATATCTGTGGGTTCAGTGAATTATTTGTTGTTGTGTACTAACTATGAGCATATTGGAAGGTTTCTGACCAGGTTGCTAGCATAACTGAAGAAGGCCTTGTGGTTATCTGTAGTGTCCCTGTTGATTTCCCTCTCAAAGTTGCCCATGGATGTTTGTATGAGAGAAAATAGCTCCTTGCTAGTGCTGATCAGACATGCCTTCCCTTTATGGAATTATGCTCTGTCTTGCAGTAGCTTCCATCTTTTGTTATACAATCTGTCTATGGCTGGGGTCTACCAGACAGGATGCTGTCCCTTTGTGGAGAGTGTCTTGGTCTTATATGGGATTGCATGATCCATGCATTCTCGGAGATGTCCATAGAAATAATTTGTGAAGGGGTCAGCATTGTGGGTTGTGTCTTCCACTGGCCCAGTGGGCTTAAAGGATACCATGTCAGTGTTACAAAGTGTAAAGTTTGCATTTGAAATGTTATTCACTGTAGTCATTTGTGCTGGTGGTGGAGATGGGATATGTATATCCAGGGCAATTACTTTGTGGTCAGCTCACAGTAGTTGATGATGTACCCCATACAGTACCTCAATACAACCCCCCAGAGTGAGGAAGTGCTTTGGACCTGAATCAATGTTCTGACTGCTGGGGTTTGGTAGTATGTCATATGGAGTGTGCCAGGTACTGTTGCACAGTTGTTGGCTGAGCACTGATACCTGGCCATTTACATGTGTATCCACCAATAGACAGACAGATGCTATATATGTGAGATATGTTGTATCACAGCAGTCGAGTAGCATGTGTAGTATGTGTGCCAAATTCTGTTGACATATTTTGCTGATATCATGTTATTTCCTTTTTCAGGACCATGGCTCACCAGCGCAATCCAGCGTACTCTGCAGCTGAGGGTGAGGAGATACACCAGAGCCTGGTGCGGGATTATGCAATACTCTTTTCCTGCACCAGCCAGAATCAGCAGGAGAGGGCTGCACTTTGGCAAGACCTGGTCCATCGGGTAAATGACATAGGCACACATAATGGGACATATGAGCAGGTACGACATCACTGCAGTGATTTAATCAGAAATGTCCGTCAGCGTGAGTCAGATATCTACAGGCAACAGGTTGCCACAGGTGGTGGGGTGGCTACACATCCCCCACTCACCAGACTGGAGGGACTACTCATAAGTGTTGTGGCTCCAGCCCGCCAACAACAACAACAGCAGCAGCCCTGCATTATGATGGAGGCTGGAGCAATGCAGCAGCAAGACTACGAGCGTGCAGGTAATATGCCATATGTATAGTTGACTGTTGTGTACACTGGTAGTTAATGCATGTGTGAGGTGTGTCCTTGGTTTGTAGCTGTCATCATAGTATTTAATGTGCAAGTGTGATATTCTCAATATCAGCAGCTGACCTGTGAAAGGCGACTGTTGTACTACTGACCTGTATCATACTCAGTAACAATGGCACAGTTGTGCCCACTGACATTAATTTCCTCACTTCTGCAGGTCCCTCCAGTGTAACAGCAATGTGGCCTATCCATGCTGGTGAGTGTGTATTAACAATACCTTTAATAGTCTTGATAGTAATAGTAATATTAGGCTCACTGAGTAGTGCTCTGTGTATGCATGCAGGTGTGTCTGTGTCTGTGTGTTGATATCTCGCATACTGAGTAGTGTGCAACTGTGTGCAACTGTGTGCAACTGTGTGCATGTGTGCATGTGTGCATGTGTGCACCTGTGCATGTGTGCATGTGTGCATGTGTCCACCTGTGCATGTGTACATGTGTGCACGTGTGCATGTGTGCATGTGTGCATGTGTGGATGTGTGCACCTGTGCATGTGTGCATGTGTGCATCACTGGTAACATTGTGTAGACATTGTAAACTGTTTTTCCTGTTTCCCTCCCACATGTTGTGGTGCTGCTCTGGTGTCATGCAGCAGGGAACCTGAATCAGGTGCCACGGGTACTGATAATGATGACATCTGTGTAATGGCACAGGAAGGTATGCCAGGGTCCGTCATTGGTCAGCCAATTGACAGTACACAGCTGTCAACCCCATCAATGCGCACAGTTATCCTGCTAATACACCCTTTGTCACCAATGTCCCTAGGTGATGGACAGGATACAGTGGGCATTGACCAGGGTAATGGGGTATCTGTGGCACATGCTTCCCCACACAGCAGCCATGGGCATGGCCCTGAGATGGTACCACACAGACAGATGTCCAGGGGTTCTCGTGGGAGCATCCGTGGGTGTACTGCCCCTGTCAGACGTGCCCACAGAGGTCTTACAACCTCAGCTATGTTTCGGGCTGTCATGCAGGCACAGTCATGTATGGAACGGTACACCAGACAGGATCTGAGGGAGCTGACAGCATGTCGCACAGCCATGACTGACAGTATGCGTGACATTGCGGCTGCCATCCGTAATTTTACCGATGTCATAGACAGACGTTGTGGGGACATATTAGACCGGTTCCACAACTACATGTCCATGAGCCAGGGCGATGGTGGATGGTTGAGGCATCGACGTGGGCGTAAGCCAGCAACAGCAGCAGCTGGCAGTCGTCACGGACGACAACAGAGCCGCGGCCACCCCCATAGTGCCAGCAGCAGCCCCAGCAATGCTGGGTCTGTGCTGTCATCAGACCGCCCCAGGAGACCATGTGCATGTGGATCTGGACAGGCCCGACAGGGATCTGTGTCCAGTCAATGAACACCTGCTTCTGATAACAGTACCCAGTCTGGATTGGTACCGGATATGGTCCGTAGCACCCCTGCAAGGCACAGGTACCGTGTCTGTGGCCACAGACACTGATCTGTATGACCTGGCAGGTACAGTCTGTGGCTGTCCACAAACACCAGTATATGGCAGCCATGAGGTGGAACTGTGTGCATCCATACACACATGCGAATTGACAACACCTAGGGTTACCGCATACACGCACACACTGCATCAACATTGCCCCACCTTGTATTGCTGTCCCTCACCAACACACATACACATACATGTCAATTGGTGGTGTCAGTGGCAGACTCAGGCATACCAAGTTCACACCCTGTGCATATGATGAAACTGTGCCACCTCCTGCAATCTGTAACATCAGTGCAGGTACAGGTTAACATGTTGCTGATGCACAGGGTGACTACATAGACATGTAGTAATAGTATCATGTTGTTAACAGTACTGTGTGCTGATATAATTGTGGGTATATCCCAGCATGCCTGATGCAGTAAGGGTATGATTGTCTTGTACTGTTGTCTACACCCATGGTAAGAACCATAGTGTATCATCTGCAAATGTTGGCATACTGGTGGTAAGGATGTCAACAGAAGGCTACATACATAGGTAGCATAGGGGATAAGGTAATGAAAGTATTGATACACAATGATGGACATGTAAACTGCAAGTGGCATGTTGCCCACACTGGACTCTGCAATGTGGATGTTTGAGGATGTTGATATGTGTGCAGTACTACACGACTGGTACAGGACACACAGGAGCACCCTAGCACTGCAAGCTCACATCTCATACCATGCTAGACAGCCCCAAACCACAAAACTAACTGTCACAGGAGGGAGAGTCCCCATACATGTCCGGGATACTGTGGTGGCAGGCCAGGTAGCATACATCCTACTAAGTATGGAACTACTGAGTGAAGGCTCAGTGTCTGTTATTTGACATGTGTATTACTGCAGGTATAAGCACCTGGGTTTCCATCCAGTTACTGTACATCCTGACGGTACATGGTCTGTACACTTGTGTGTGCTGAAACTGGACCCTAGCCATCTGACCTGTGTATTTCCATGTACATGTGTATAGTGCCTGCATATTTGCACTGTTACCTACTGGAAGTGGTACAGCTTGTTTGTTGAATAATGGACTACATGCAGCCCTGCTTACTGTAGCTTTGTTTGCATGCATGTTTTCTTTCAGTTACCCTGGAACACTAATCCCACCTGCAATGCAGAGTTACAGAGCTTCTGTGGACTCCTAGTGACATCTGCATAGCTTACTATATGTATATCCATGTCTCACTTGACAGAACGTCACTGTTTGTCCTGTTCACATGTACGTTGCCTGTGACACATTGCATATGACTTACCTGGCATTTGTCCACGTGAGCAGTCATATATGCCAGTGCTAACTAATCACAGGCACTACACCCTCACATACTCACCTTCTGTTGAACCACCTGCTTCGCTAGGGATGGCTTGCACCTGTCACCCCTGGGCTTTCGGATATTGGCAAAGGCTCTTGCTCCCCCCATAGTGCCTTTTTTAGGCAAGGCTCAAAAGTCAAACCCACCTCCATAGGCATCGCAAGGGATAAGAAACTAAGAGTAATGCTACTCAACGCCAGAAGTCTAAACCTAAAGATGCATGCACTCGAAACTCTCCTTAGCATGGAGAACATCGATATCTGTGCAGTAACAGAAACCTGGTTCAGGGCTCCCAAAAGCACCCCAGCACTACCAGGTTATACCTCATACCATGCTTTTCGGCCCCAAAATGTGGACCGAACCATAAAAGGAGGGTGAGTATCGATATTCATCAAAGATACCTACACCTCCAGGTTGGTGGCAAAGCACGAAGCATCAGAGACTATCCATGTGCAACTAACAGTGGGTAAAACTGCCTTCCAGTTTATAGCCTGCTGCAGACCACCCTCCCAAACCCAGGAACCCCACTCGGCCTTCCTGAGAACACTGGAAAATATGAAGGTCTCTCCAAACACCATTATATTGGGCGACTTCAACTACCCAAACATAGACTGGGAGTATTACTCTAGCTCCAACACCCTAGCCCAAAGGTTCCTAGAATTTATAAACTCAAATGCTTTGGAACAACGTGTTACCACTCCCACAAGAGGGGAAAACATACTGGACCTGATCATCACCAACATGGGGACTCTATGCTCCAGACCAGAAGTGTATCCCTCACTGGTAAGATCAGACCATAAACTAATCACACTGGATATTCACATCCCGACCCCACCCCCTGCCCAGAAAACCACAGTGAAAAACTTCTCTAAAGCACATTTCACACTCCTCAAAACTGAGGTGTAATCCTTCAAAGCCCCCGGGCCTGTGGAAAATACGGCCCAGACCGCAGAATCCTTTATAAACGCATTCTATGAACACCTTCAGGAATGCATGGATCATGCGATCCCAAATAAAACCAAGACCCAATCCTCCAAAGGCAGACGTCCTGTCTGGTGGACCCCAGCCATAAACAAACTATACAATAGAAGGAGGAAGCTACTAAATGATAGAGCAATATCCCAAAAAGGGAAGGCATCACTGATCAGTATTAACAAAAAAACTACGGGCACTCATAAAATTGTCTAAGGCCAGCTTCGAGAGAAAAATTGCACAGGACACTAAGGATAATCACAATGCTTTCTTTAGTTATGTTAGGAACCTAGGTGGTAATTTACAGATATGCTCAGAATTAGTCCAAAATGACAAAAAATACACCGAACCCACAGACATTGCCAACATCCTAGTTGACAGGTTCAGCGCGAACATCCCCTCCCTCGACACCAAAAGGGCAAATATCTATCCCAGCAGAGTGCTGCCCCCCTTACAACTCAGATGCTCAGGTAAGAGCCGCCCTCTCCAAAGCAGAAAACACAGCATCAATGGGACCAGATGGTGTCCCAGGCTGTGTCCTACATGAACTCCAAGAAGAGCTAAACCCAAACATAACACTACTGTTCAATCTCAGCCTTACTACAGGATATGTGCCCAAAGAGTGGCATACAGAAACAGTGGTCCCTCTCTATAAAGGTGGTGCCTCAACAGATCCTGGAAACTATCGCCCCATAAGCCTAACTAGCTTTGTCTGCAAAGCTATGGAAAGGATCATCATGGACCTCATAAATAAAGATATTGGGGACCTACAGACACTGGATCCTACCCAGTTCGGCTTTGTTAAGGGCAGATCCTGCCTCTTAAACCTGGTTGATTTCTTTGAAACAGTCACCAAGGCCATTGACGAGGGGAAGATGGTCCACACAGCCTACCTGGACCTCACAAAAGCCTTCGATACAATACCCCACGCGGGCATTATAGATAAGCTCACCAGCTTAAATATAAACCCCTATGTCACTAGATGGATTGCAAACTGGCTCAAGGACAGAACCCACATGGTTAGAATTGCTGGAGCCATGTCAGACTCCAAACCAGTTACAAGTGGTGTCCCACAAGGCTCAGTCCTGGGACCTCTCTTGTTCGGTATATATTTCTCGGAGGTACAGGCCAACACGGAAGGACTGTGGCTGACCAAGTTCGCAGATGACTGCAAACTGGGTGCCATAATCGACTCTCCAGCCGAAACAAGTATCCTCCAAAAGGGCCTCATAGAAAAAGACAACTGGTGCCAGAGCCATGGCCTCAAGCTAAATGCCAAAAAGTGTATAGTCATCCCTTTGGCAAAACAAAGTGCCCACAAATTACCACATAGGTGGTAATCCATTAAGTACAGAAGAAGTAATTAGGGACCTGGGGACCCAAGTTGATAGCAATCTCTCATTTGACAACCGCGTGGCCAAAGTGGTTAGAAAAACATTTTATATAGCCCACCTAATCATGAAGGGATTCACATCTAGATCAGGGGAGGTCATCGTGCCTCTTTACTCATCCCTCATCAGGCCCATAATTGAGTACAATGCCCCTTTTGGGATGTACCTTACCAGACACCTGCAGCAACTGGAAAGACCCCAAAAGTACCTCACCAAGAGGATCAAAGGGCTCAAACAGATGCCATATGCTGCCCGGTTAAAGAAACTCCAGCTCTACTCAGTGGCATACCACCTGTTCAGAGGCGATCTGTGCCTGACATATAAAGCCATGTCCAACCCGGAATTAATGGACATGCTGCACCTCAGAAAATCCAAATCCCATCGAAGCACGCTACCGAGAGACTTGAACCTCAGCACTGAAATAAATAGGACATGCTGGAGGGACAGATTCATAACCCAGAGGCTCCCTTCACTCTGGAATAAAATCCCAGTCCAGGTTAGGCAGAGTCCCTCATTGACTCTCTTCAAGAGGAATCTTGATGAGTGGATGGGAGATCGTAGGTTTACCCCGGGTATCACTTCTGTGTCACTGTTAGACAGAGGCACAGTATACTAACCTCGAAAAAGGGCATAGCAAAATAAATTTAAAATGGGTGGCGAAAGCCAAACACATTCTGGCTAGGCTTATAAATGCCCTAGGGCAGATAGCCTACTATGAACCTATGAACCTATGTACCTTGTTCCCCATTGGCCCTATGTGCTGTTAATCACCATGGCAATCACAATACTATGGTAGCATGTGCAAAGGTCACTTGTCTGTAACCTCTATGGTACAGTTGTGGAATATGTGGGTCATGTGGCAATGTCACAGCTGCCACATGTACACAGTCAACCCTCTCCCCTACACATGGACGTACAACACATGTATGAGATGCAACCACATAGCCAAACTGGGGACTAAGCACTCTGAACCCAGTACTGGCATAACCTGTCAGGTGGCAAGACATACTACAGTGACTACAATACCAGTCTGATGTAGACCTACACTGACAGCAATCCAAACACGTGAACACACTGGGCCATTCGTGGAGCCTCAGAATAGCATGCTGCCTGAGCAGCAGACACCTCTGCAGCTGGCACACAGGCATACATTAAGCCAGAACACAGCACGTGCAACACATAGCACACAAATCCTGTGTGCCAAACAGTCACAGCCTGTACGGCAAGACAACACACCTGCTACAGTTTTGTTAGGTATCTTTATTGTCCGGTACAGTGAGGTCCCGCTCACCAGGCTGGACAAGGTGAAGGTCACAGTGATATGCCCGTGGGGCACTATGGTCCACCACATAACGCAAGCATACAGGTCAGTCAGAGGCATGGACACATATGACTCAGTCATGCATTATTGTGAACAACAACCCACACACATGGGCATTCTTTGTGACAAAAACACATGTGGCATGTGTGGAATTCAAAGCCATAACTAACTGTCCTATGACAGTAGTAAGAGATGCAGTAGCAGAGCGTGCTATTTGCATTACTGGAAGATTTCCCATCTTTCGCTGTACTTGTAGGGTGCTGACATCATCTCTGTGTAGAGATTAACTTGCCATTTGCAGGATTCAAACCCCTACCTAACTATACTATGACATTCAAGACGAACGCATTAGCAGAGCTCGCTATTCACATTACTGGGAGGTTTCTCTTCTCCTCCTGTACTTATAGGGTGCTGACATCATCAGTGTTTAGAAAGGGGAATGTGCATCCTGTAGTGTGTTCTCCTAGTTGCCAAAAGGGACATTTTTCTCACACAGAAATGCACACACACTAACCCCCCCCTCAACCAAACACACACACTGAGCATTTGCAGGATTCAAACCCTTACCTAACGATGTTATGACACTCGAGATGGACGCATTAGCGGAGCGCGCTATTTGCGTTATTGGGAGGTTTTCCTTCTCCTGCTGTACTTATAGGGTGCTGACATCATCAGTGTTTAGAAAGGGAAATGTGCATCCTGTAGTGTGTTCTCCTAGTTGCCAAAAGGAACATTTCTTTCATACAGACTTGCACACACACCAACCCCGCTCACCTACACACACTGAGCATTTGCAGGATTCAACCCCCTACTTAACTATATCATGACACTTGAGAGAGACTCATTAGCAGAGCACACTATCCGAATTACTGGGCATCTGTTTTGCACCTGCAGTATTTATAAGGTGCTGACATCATTATTTCTACAGAGGTATGTACATCTAGTACTACCTGTCAGGTGGGGGATAGCATATATATGCATTTGCAGCCACCTACTTCAGGGTCAGATATGCACATCGCACTGGCAGGTTATGTTCTATACCATGCTTCGTGACCACAGGACCTGTAACACACAACACAACCAGTTCGGACCACCCCCCACATCCAGGACACACACTTTGCTTCCCTGGGAACAGTGCCAAGATATGCAGGTGTTCACATACACCATTCCAGTTGTTAACGTCAGGTACAGGTATATTGTGTGTGGGAACTACTCAGGCCTCTACAACATTACCCTACAGCCACTACCATTTGTGAGTCCATGTGCTATGGCAGAACCACTCACCACAGCCACAAGGGGGAATACATATTGCACCTGACCATCTGCAACATGGGTACTCACTGTTCCACACCAGAGGTAGACCACCATTGTTGATATCTGGCCATACCCACCTTTCCCTGGACATCCATATCCCATCCCCACCCCCAGGCAAGGTTGTCACTGCAAACAAAGTGTATTTATCAAAAGCAGACTTTACACTTGTGAAGACTGGGGTGGAAGACTTCAAAGGACCCATGCTGGGGGAGTATACAGGCCACTCTGCATAACCCTTGACAATTGCATTCTATGAGCATGTGGAAGGTTTGCATTGATCATGCTATCCCAAATATACCCATGACTGCTCCACAACAGGACACCTGTCAGGTGTACACCAGCCATATATGGGCTGTCCAACAGACAGAGTGAGCTAATACATTGCAGAGCAGTAGCCCACAGAGGAGGACATCTCTGAACAGTACTGGCACGACACTTCAATCCCTCATAATTATCACGACAAAGTGTTGACAGTGAAATTGTCCAGACAATGCAGATAAGGCTCTCCTCAGTCTGTTATTGATGCCCATTTACTGTTAGAGGTCCTCACCAACCCTCTTCCAGCACACACCAACAACATGGATGTGGCTTAGCAAATTCAACCCCTGGGATCTCCACTGTGTCCTTGCTTGACAGAGGCACAGCACACTAGCCTCACACGGTGCCTTATGTGACCTATTTTACAGTGGCACAGTAGCCTACTGTACTGGGGAGGCAGACGCCAAGCACACACTGGCTAAGCTGTCATTCCCTAGGGCAAACAGCCTAGTGTTGGCCTCTACACCCATATGTTTAATTGTCAGATGCACAATATTTGTTTCTGATAGACTGTTTGCAGGTCTTTATTGCCATAGCATTCCCTGTTTCTATGAACAACTTGTGTATCTGTATGAGAGGGATCCACTATATCACATATGTCTCTGTAGTCATTTAACTGTGAGCACTGGGCAGATTTCTATAATGTGGTTGGTTCCTGGAATAGCACGTACAAATACCAGATATGTGTGGCCAACTGCTAAACTGAGATTTGGCCTAAGTGTGTGAGCATGCCCAGTTCAGGCTTTCCATGGCATGTTGTCTGACATATGTCTCATTTATCAAAGTGTGTGAGCATGCCCAGTGTGAGCTTTCCATATGTTGAACTCTGCAGCCCACCACATTTGTGGATGAGTGTGAACTTCAACATCTCACGTTTATGGTTGTGTGTTGTGTGTCATGTTGTGTAGTTACTGTCCAACTGCTTTGTGTCTGAACACAACAGGGATTATACTGTGCCTGCAGGGGTTGCATGGGATACTTTGCATACAGTTGTCAACATCCTTTCATACTGACCTAACACTGTAGTACCGTATAGTGTACTGGTTCAGTACTTTCACTGTGGTGGACAGTATCCTGGGTTTTAGTCCTATCACTGCTTTACATTTTCATATTAGGGGCCAGTTGTGCACATCTGACCATGTTGCATTATGTTCAGATATGAACTACTTAAACCAGGCTTGTCCAATATTGGTAGTGTATTCCACAACATAGGTGTACATTGGCAAACACTAGCAATGTGCCCTAGGCCATTTGTAATGCTAGTCGGAGAGTGTGTTTGTCCTTCGACACACATTGTAAGTGGAGTTTGCCACGACATATGTCATGGTTAGTATACTGTGCCTCCGTCTACCCGTGACATAACAGTGATACCCAGGGTAAACCTACCATCTCCCATCCACTCATCAAGATTCCTCTTGAGGAGAGTTGATGAGTAACTCTCTGGCTAACCTGTACTGGGAGTTTACTCAAGAGTGGGGGTGGCTTCTGTGTTATGGATCATTCACTACAGCTTGTCCTATGTATGTCAGTGCTGGGGTTCAGATCTCTCATGTGCATAGCTCCCTGCCATTCAGATTGTACAAGGTAAAGCATGTTCATTGATTCCAGCTTGGACATGGCTTTATACATCAGGCACAGCTTGCCTCTGGGTGGGCAGTATGGCAGTGTGTGGAGCTGCAGTTTGTTTAATCAGGCAACATATGGCATCTGTTCAAGCTCTTTGATACTCCTGGTGAGGTACTTTTGGTGACTTTACAGTTGATGGAGGTGTCTGCTGAGGTACATCCCACAGGGGCTATTGTAGTCAATTGTAACGCTGATGAAGGATGACTGCAGAGCCACAATGAACTCCCCTTATCTAGATCTGACAACCTTCATGATTAGGTGGGTATATGGTATGTTTCTGTAACCACTACAGCCACATGCTTGTCCAATGCAGGATATCTATCAACTTGTGTCCCCAGGTATCTCATTACATGTTAAGTACTTAATGGGTTAACACCTATGTGGTAATTGGTGGGCACTTACTGTATATCCACAGGGGTTGATTATACACTTTTCTGCAATTAGCTTGCTAACATGGCTATGGCACCAGTTGTCTGTTTCTATGTGTCCCTTTTGATGGCTGCAGCATGTCTGACCATGTCAGTTCTGTCCTTGGTCTGGTTTGCAACCCCTCTACTGACATAGGGGTTAATATTTAAGCTGGTGAGCTTATCTATAATGAACACGTGGGGTATTGTATGGAAGCCTTTGCAAGGTCCAGCTACGCTGTGTGGACCACATTGCCCTCATCAATGACCTTAATGACTGTTTCAAATGAGTCAAACATGTTTAGGGGCAGGATCTGCACTTAAGAAAGCCACACTGGGTAGGGTCAGTAGGTCCCCAATATCTTTATGTCTGCAGTACATGCTGATCCTTTCCATAGCTGTGCAGACCAAGCTTGTCAGGATTCTGGGGTGGTAGTTTGCAGTATCCATTCAGGCAACACCTTTGTTGAGAAGGACCACTGTTGTTGTACACTGCTCTTTGGGTACATATCCTGTGGTAAGGCTGACATTGAGCAGTAGTGTGATTTGGCATTCCATTCTTCTTGAAGTCCATGTTGGACTCAGCCCAGGACACCATCTCATACCATTGCTGCTGTGTGTTTTGCTTTGTAGATGCTGGCTGTTACCTCAGCATCTGCAATGTCAGGGGGCCAGCAGTCTGCTGGGATAGATATTTTGTATTCTGGGGGGGGGGGGAGTTGCACTGCACCTGTCAGGTTGGATGTTGGCAATATGTGTGTGTGTTTGGTATGTTGTTTGTAATATTTGAGTGATTCAGAGCATATCTGTGAATTCCCAACAAGGTTCCTACCATCAATTAAGAAAGCTTTGAGATTATCCTTAGTGTCCTGTACAATTTGTATCTTCATATGTTCATACCAGGCTATCCACCCTAGGGCATTTATGAGCCTAGCCAGAGTGTGTGTGGCTTTTGCCACCCCTTGCTATGTGAATATTATGGCCATTTATGATTTACTTTACTGTGCCTCTGTCTGGACATGACACAGTGAAGACCCCTAGTGTACATCTACGATCATCCATCCACTTGGCAAGATTCCTGTTGAAGAGTGTCATTGAGGGGCTCTGCCTAACATGGAGTGTGATTCTGTTCCAGGGTGTAGGGAGCCTCAGGGTTATGTATCTGTCCCTCCAGCACATCTTATTTCATTATGTGTTGAGGCTGACATCTCTCACTCTCACAGCTCCGATGGCTTTGGGTTTTCTGGGGTGGAGCATGTCCATTACTCCTGTGTTGAACATGGCCTTGTACAACAGGCATACAATGCCTCTGTGTAGGCAGTATGTGTCTGCATTCAGCTGGGGTGTCTACAGCCAGGCAGCATATGACATATATTTGAGACCCTTTATCCTCTTGGTGAGGTACCTTTGAGGTCTTTCTAACTGCTGCAGGTGTCAGGTAAGGTACATCCCAAATGAGGCATTGTACTAGATTATGGGTCTGATAAGAGAACAGTATAGGGGCACAATGACCTCTGTTGATGTAGATGTGAATCCTTTCATAATACAGTGTCCAATATAGACAGTCCTCCTAGCCACATTGGCAATGTGAGTGTCACATAACAGGTTACTGTCCAAATGTGTCCCTAGGTCCCTGATTACTCCTTCCATACATAATGGTTTACCACCTATGTGGTAATTTGTGAGTACCTTGTTTGGTATTTGGTGGGACATTCATACTGTCCAGTGTCTTCAGGATGGCTGGGTGGGGTTCCTGTGTGTGAGAGTGCAGTCTGTAGCATGCTACAGACTGTACAGCAGTTTTGCCTATGGTTAGTTGCACATGGGTGGTCTCCAATGCTTCGTGCATTGTCAGTTACCTGGACGTATGGGTGTCTGTGTTGAATATGGATACTCCCCCTCCTTTCATGTTTCGGTCCAGGTTTTGGGGCCATAACGCATGATATGAGGTATAACCTGGTAGTGCTGGTGTGCTGTCAGGAGGCTTGCTGCAGGTTTCTGTCACTGCACGGACATCAATGTTCTCCATACTGGGGAGGGCCTTGGGAGCATGCATATTGAGGTTTACACGTCTGGCATTGGTCAGCATTACCGTTATGTTTCTTTCCACTTATGTTTTCTAGGGTGGTAGGTTAGTCTTTTCAGCCTTGCCTACGAAAGGCTCTATGGAAGTGGCAAAAGCCTTATCCAATATCCAGACGCCCAGGGGTAACAGGTGCAAGCCATCCCTGGAACAGCAGCGTGGCTTGTCAAGCATGACATCCCAAGCAGACAGACATTGGATCCCCTTGGAATGACACCAGTACTTGTACCACTAGTTAAAGCTGATCATTCTGTGTTTGTACTGTGGCATCATTCTTGGTGAGGGTAGGATGCTGCAAACAGTCAGTGTCATACCAGCCTGGACTACATAATCGGAGAGCTCATCTATGTCCCTTTTCATGTAGTGCAGGGAGGTACATCTCAGGTCATTCACGCCAGCATGGACAATGACTGCATCATATTTCTACTTGCTTTGGGGTGACCTGCGTACTTGTGTTATGTGGCATATTGTAGCAGCCTACAGGCAGCTTACTGTACCCTTTCCCTTGTTCAGTCTGGTGAGCGGGACAGTGGTGTGTCTGTCTATGGAGTCACCTATTACAACTGTATCAGGCATGTTGTTTCTCCTTCTGGTCTGTGACTGTTTGGCACACCAGCTTTGTGTACTATGTGTTGCATGTGTTATGTTTGGAGGTTGTGGTTGCTTGGGTGTCTGCTTTGGAGGCCTCTGTTGGTGTGGTGTGTTTGTAATTAGGGCCTCCGGGAATGTTTTACTGTGTTTATGTCTTTGGTTTGCAGTTGTGATAGGTTTATGTGGGACTGGGTTTGTGGTGTGTGTGGTTACCTTCTCCTCCTGACTAGTTTTGACAGTACTGAGTTGAGGGAGCTCAGCCTCCGGTTTGGATAAATGGTTGCATCTCTCACATATATTTGTATTTCTTGGGGGGAGTTCAGGGTTGTCTGTGTACTTGGGGCAGCTGTAACATTGCCTCAGGATTCACAGATTCAACTAGTTGTAGCTGGCCTTAGTGGATTGTATGTGTGGACATATTTTATTGCCATACTACTGATCAGTGATTACTTCCCTTTTTATGTTTGCTCTATCATGTAGTAGCTTCCTCATTCTCTTGCATGGTTTGGTAATAGCTGGAGTCCACCATGCCAGATGCCTGCATGTATGGCATTGTGTCTTGGTTTTATTTGGGATTGCATAATCCAAGCATTCCTGGCAGTGTTCATGGAATGCCTGTATAACAGGTTCTGAGGTGTGGCCCATATTTTGCACCTGCACAGGGCCTTTAATGCATTCCACATCAGTTTGGAGGAGTGCAACTTTTGCTTTACACATGTTTTCCACTGTGGTTTTCTGGCCAGGGACTGTGGTCAGGATGTGTATATCCAGTGTGATTACTCTATGGTCTGGTCTTACCAGTGAGGGATACACTTATCTTGCCATCCAGTACCCATGTTGCTGATTATCACATCCAGTATGCTTACCCCTCTTGTGGGAGTGGTACGTTGTTCCTGAGCATTTTGGTTTATGGATTCTAGGAACTTTTGTCCTACAGTGTTGGAGCTAGTATAATGCTCCCAGTCTATGTCTGGGCATTCTCAGTCACACAACATAATGTGGTTTGGAGGGCTTGATATATTCATGTATTCCAACATAGGCCAGGTGCAGTTCCTGGTGTTAGGACAGTAGTCTGTAGCAGGCTATAAACTGGGAGGCAGTTTTAGCCACTGTTACTTGACCATGGCTAGTCCATGCTGCTTCTTATTGTGGTACCAACATGGGGGTGTGGTTATCCTTGACAATTATTGCTAGTCACCCTCCTTTTGTAGCTTGTTCCATGTTTTCAGGCTGTACAGCACAGTATGAGGTATAACCTGGTAGTGTTACGGTGCTGTTGTGAGTCTTGACCCAGTTTTCCATTACATGACAGATATCAACATTCTCCATACTGGGGGAGTTTAGACTGCATGCATCTTGCTGTTTAGACTTCTGGCATTGGGTAGCATTACATCTAGGTTCTTATCCCTTGTGATACCTATGGAGGTGGGTTTGTGTTTTGAGCCTTACCTATCCAGGGCACGCTGTGGGTAACAGCAGCCTTTGCCAGTATCCATAAGGCCTGGACTGATAGGTGCACGCCACCCCTAGCAGGTGGAGCATCATGTCATGCTCAGCATGTCATCCCAGGCTGCCACACATTGGATCCCCTTTGACTAACTGCAATACTTCAGCCAATTATTGCAATTGATCATCTCATCGTCATATTGTGGCATCATGCTTGGTGAGGGTAGGATGTTAGTCAGGGTCATCAAGTGGGTATATACTACATGGTGTTACATTGCTTAACACATGGCATTCATGCCTCAGGTGGTGCTGCAGGGCTGCCTCTGTCGGATGCACATACTACACTCGCTGTACATGTCTGAGAGCAGGTTATGTCATTTTAGGCATCCCTGTTATTATATGAGTGAGTCAGAGAGGGGTATCATTCCCAGGGTTCCTACTGAGCCAGTGTATGTGCTATGCGTTGCCTCTTTGCCAAGGCCAGGGCATACTGGGCACGCCTCCTTCTGCCTACTGGGGCAGGCTCAGGTTGTTCCTCCTCCGAGTCACGCTCTGCCTGTGATGGCCTTGGCAATGGTGGGGGGCTGTTTGGCCCGGCCCTATGCTGGTCCTGTTGCAGCTGTTTTCGCAAGATCATATTATGTAGCATAGCACACACCATGACAATTTGGGTACATGTAGTTGGTGAGTACTGCAAGGCTCCATCAGATGTGTCCAGACACCGGAACCCTGACTTGAGCAGCCCAAACACACGCTCTATTACATTACGTGTTTGTGCGTGTGCCTCATTATGGCGGTCCTGTTCAGGTGTGTGTGCGTTTCTGATGAGTGTCATCAGCCACGGCTCCAGTGCATAACCTGCATCCCCCACTAGGTGTCCATGTGGGATGTCCCCATTGGCAAATGTCTAGTACAGCTGCGTCAAATGCCAGATGTGGGAATCATGGTAGCTCCCAGGGCAGCCAGCACACACATTCATTATTATGCCCTGGGCATCACACAAGACCTGGCAGTTGATGGAGGGGAAGCCCTTACGGTTAATGTAGGCCCTACCCCGCTCACCGGCTGGTGCTTTGATGCATATGTGCGTGCAGTCTATTGCACCCACTACCTCAGGGTATTCCGCTATTTGCTGGAAGAGATGCATATTGCTGGCCAATACCTCACGGGCATTGGGGAAATATACATGCTTACCGACATGTGCTGACATGGCATCCAGGAACTGGTGCAGTATCCTGGAGGCTGATGCCTGTGATATCCCCATCATATCACCAGTTGGTCTCTGGAAGGTACCTGTTGCTAGTATTCTTAGGCCAACACATACCTTGGTTTCCACTGGGATGGGTTCCCCTCTGTTTTTTCTGTGTGTGAGGCGTGGCCTGCACAGCTCGACAATTTTCTGCAGGAGGTCTCTGTCCACTCTGTAGTGCTCTACTATCTCCAGCTCATGTAACCCGTGGTAGGTGACCCTGGGCCTGTACACTCTTCTCCGTCTCCTCACTGTGGGTTGTCTGGCACCATTTGCATTGTCACCACCCTCAGCAAGTAGCCTATGTCTTCTTATGACAGCTATGGAAGCCCCTAGCATTTCTGCTCTGAGTTCAGCTTTTTCAGTTTTCACTTCTAATAGGTTACTCCTGTCTTGCAGTGTCTCTTGAGAGAAACATCCTGCACTGCTGTTTGCAGAGTTTTAAGTGCTTGGCTGAGCTACTATTCTGCCTGTGTAATTGACTGCTTCTAATTGTTTTCACCTGCTAGCTCCAGCAGTATTCCCTGCTAGCTTCCTACTAATTCTGTTGCTTCCTTTTTCCTTTCTGTTTCCTCAGGTGGGAGCAACGCGCATACCAGCAGAAACATGCTCACAGTGGCTTACATGCGCGCACACATGCTCACACGGTTCAGAATCTGCTTATTCGGGTTAAAACGCACACACACTAGCGCAAACAGTCTTACAAGTCTGCCAACAGGCTCCCACATGCTCAGTCTGCCTTACACGCACACTGCCCTACTCGCGATTCATGGCACCGCATCGCAAGATGCGCCCAGCAAGAAACTTTGGTGTAAGCAACAGTATACACCTTCCATTTCTTGACTTTCCCATGCTTATCTTGTGGCACTCCTCTTTCCATGATATGTGTCTGACATCTGTCATGTAACACTGACCTTCAATGAACTGCATTTCTTTCTACCATTCCCCCCTGTGATGTCACCTATCTCCTACTCTATTCCTCCCCCTTATGTATCTCTTACACTACTCAGAATGTGCTCATTTGCTATGTGACAGTGGAATTCAGTATCCTAACACTTATTTACATCAGATTGCCTACTAATGCTTAGTTACATGTCTTAGACTCAGCTTCCCCCCTTAGCAACCACTAAACGGTGGCCATGTTGTTTTTGGTCTGCTGGTCCCTGCATTGTAAATCCATGTATTGCATAAAACCCACATTTCTGGGTTTATAACCTTCATTTTTATGTTTTATACAGTGCAGCCCGTTTGCGCGGGGCTGCGCTGCGTTTAAACATCGGCGATCGCTGAAAACAAAAATATATTTATTTCTTATATTTGCATCGGGGTACCTTGCCAATGGCTACATATTTGGCCGTTGGCATGCTGCCTGACACATATGCACCCTTTATTTGGAGCTGACATGGCTCCATTGTGTTTTTTGCAGAAACGTACTCAGTTGTCAACTGAGTGCATTTCTGCAGCTAAAACGGCTCTTATACGGGCTGCTTTGGGCTTCCTGGATCGCTAATCTACCTCATTTGCATGCCTTTTGGCTGCAAGTGAAATGATTAGCATATCCATGCCCAAGCTGTGTAAGAGACGTTTTAGCTGGTCTCTTACACAGGATTTAGGGCTGTTCCTGGATCGCGAAGGCTGCATGGAGTCTTACACTACTCTTAGACTCCGTGCAAGCCTTCGTGAATCCTGCCCATTGGCTTTATGGAAAATAGCCCTTTTATGCAGAGGTGGATCATGGCCAAATGGGGCCATAGGCATGGTAAAGGTCCAGCCCCCCCTCAACCCGACAACCATTACAGTGTCCCATTAATTAGCACTGTCTCTCCTCATCTCTCCAGTTACCATAAAACTGCCAGTGTGCATACAATTTTCTTCTTTATTTTTACAATGATTATAGAGATGTGGATTCAATTTAAAACTTCTTTTTCAAATGTTATAGCACAAACCATGATGGACATCTGCTAAATAAAACAAAACAGCTGCACATTGAAAACAGACTTAGTATGAGCAACAGTAAACTCCTCTAGAAAACAGACTTTGCATGAGCAACAGTAAACTTTTCTTAGCTTGAAGCTCACATTCATTGAAAATGTATTGAAACTCACATTCAATGAAAATGCACCTGGCCAGTGGCAGATTAAGTGTAGCTTGGTCCACAGACTATTTTCAAACCATGGGCCTCCCAAATACATTTTTTTATTCACCTTGATTATTTAAAACAGTAACATTTATTAGAGTGTGTTTTAAATTAAGCAGGGAAACAAAATGCATGCACCAATAATGATAAAAGTAGCCATTTCAAATTCTTTCATCCATAAAAGGCTACTCAAACTGCTGTCATAATAATCCACCAAATATCTATACTCGACAATTACAGCCACTAAATCAGCTGTATAAATTACATGTATGAGTGTGATTAAAATGACCACAGTAACTGCAAACTTGTTCTATAGGCCAATGACTTTTTAACTTTATCAGCTCAGCAGGGTTAGTCATTTATTTATAAACATTCCCCAGTCCCAGCAATTATAGCTACATTGTTGAGTGCATCCTTCTCAGATATACATATCAAAAAAATATTTATAATGACCAGAGTTGCATATTTCAAATTTTTCACACAGACATGCAGTAGCCAAAGTATTCCTACTTAATTTAAGCACATTAGTCAAGCCATGCCAGATTAAAGACTGTTTAATAATGACCAAATAAGAGCATAAGGTACTTTCATCCACAGAGAGATCCCCCACCCACCCTAAAAGTAGTTACAGCCATACAGTTGTGAAGAAATACATTTCATACTACGCACTGATTGGTAACTTTGGATGAACTAAATTATACTGTATAAAGATGACTAGTATCATACCATAAGATCCAGCCATGTGTAGTCCAATTGGTATAGAAGAGTATTTATGAGAACATAAGAAATATTAATCCCCCTGATAACATGTGCTAAGTCAATATTCACAGTCACTGCAATATCTGAATAATTCTATATCAAAATACTTTGACTAATGCAGAGGCTGCTGTTGGCAAAAAACTTTGCATTTCAATGCAAACAATGGCAACAGGTTCATAGTTACTAGGCATGCTGTCCAAAAGACAAGTAAGGAACCCAGCCCAAATTCCTAATTCCTCCAAGGCACTTTTGGTTAAGTGACTTGTTCAATGACACATGGCAGGTAAATAAAGGTGGAAATATTCAAACTCTGTGCTCTTGCCACAGGAAGCAGCCCATTGACAAGTTGGAGCTTTAGTCCTCTGCACTAACTGTCAGAGTAACAGTTTTAACTAAATACAGAAATCCTTTACGCTCTGATTTTGCAGAAAAGGCTGGTATCAGAGTAATATAAAATTGACAATATAATGAATGCTTAAGATCAGACTGGTCTGATCATCACTCCAAATAATGCAGACTCTGTGAACTAACAAATGTCAACCCATTTGCAGTTCCTGGAGGCTCTAAAGAAGGCACTGCAAAAATACATTATTAAACTGCAATATGGTTTGACTATAGTACACAATCTATGCCTATTGATGATTTAATCCATTCTTTAGTGAAACAAATAAAGCAAAACAACTATATACAATATAAATACTGTATCAGCTTATGTTCAACAACCCCCAAGTCATACAAGAATCAGAAATATTGATGCACATAGCATAATGTATTTTTTTAGGAGGGCAGGACACCCACATCTCATTTTGACCTTCCTATTTCTTCAAGAATAGCTATCCCTTTTGACATCACTTAGTACAAGTCTGGCCTACTTTAATGACTAATAATGCTGTGTTGTTGCAGCATACATCTCTTGGGTCAACAGATCCAGATCATACGCAGGATAATGAATCATGCCCCACCAGCCATACCAATACCCCATTTGACTGTCTCTCCCCACTCTCCCTAACCACTGATCAAACCTGTCAGTCTGCTTACTATTTTCTTCTTTACTTTTACAATTACCACAGGGATTTATAGGTTCATAGGTTCACATGTGTTTACTAGGTTAAAGACCACAAGGGTCTTTTAAGCCTAACCATGCACCCCAAATCTCTGACAAGTGCTGGTACCCTTGATAATAAGTGTAAGTATGGGCCTGAGAGATGAAGCATTTACAAGCAGGGGCTTTCTTGTAAAACTATTTCTAATTTCACCTAAAAAAACAGTGACATCCATTTTCTAAACAAAACAAAGCACTCTCACATTCATAACAGTATTAGCAGGAGAAACATTAAACTTCTCTTCTTTTGAAACTCATGTTTAGTGAAAACACATTTGATAACCCATTAAACTACAAGGGACATGCTGGAGTTCATACTCAAATAGCATATAGTGAAGTACTAATTAATGTGTATGAAGAGTGCAGGAATTTAAAAGACAAATGTATAATACATTTAATAACAACTTGAGGTCAGCCCAGGACTACTGTCTGGTGAAGTAACTTGGCAGAATCACACAGAGACAAATGAAGACTGGGGCAATCAAACCATGTACAACAGGAAGCACTTTTTAACAGTTCATAAACTTACTCATCTGCACTAAATGCTACATAAACTGTTGTAACCCAAGTACAGTGTACTTCACACCTGTGTTCTTGTAAAAAATAAGATAAGTTAACTTGTATTTCTAGTTAAAAATATTAACTTTAAACTCGTAGACTTCAAGCTGTCTGGTTTATTCACAGTTAAATAATAAACACACTGTCAATATTAAGGAAACCAAGGATCATATCCAAAGAACATGGCTCAAGTTTACTACGATCATGATGCTCCTGCTTACTATAATTTTCTTCCTTTACACCATGACTTCTATAGCTATGTCAATAATCTCAATGGCAACACTCAGATCTGCTCTGAGTTACAGCACAATGGCACTAAATATACAGACCCAACTGATATTGCCAACATCCTGGCAGATAGTTTCAGTGCTAACTTTACCCCCCTCTCACCCCCTAAAGAGCCCATCTCTAAACCAGAAGAATGCAAAGTTCCTGTAATCACGGCTGCACAAGTAAAAAACACACTCTCTAATGCCAAGAACACAGCATCCATGGGACCAAACAACATCACAGGCTGCGTTCTACATGAACTACAGAACGAACTGGCACCCCACCTAAGTACCATGTTCAATCATAGCCTCACCTCAGGCTTTGTGCCTGCTGAATGGCGCACAGTGACTGTTATCCCACTCCACAAGGGGGGAGCCACCACAGACCCCAGGAACTACTGCCCCATTAGCCTGACGAGCCTGGTCTGCAAGGCCATGGAACATATCATCATGGAACTTATAAACAAAGACATTGGTAATCTCCAAACTCTGGACCCCACCCAGTTCGGGTTTGTAAAAGGCATATCATGTCTCCTAAACCTGATAGACTTTTTTGAAGCAGTCACCAAAGCTGTAGACAAGGGTAAGGTGGTTCACACAGCCTATCTAGATCTTGCCAAGGCTTTCAACACCATCCCCCACTCTGGAATTATAGATAAACTCACTAAACTAGGTATAAATCCCTATGTCACAAGATGGGTTGCCAACTGGCTCACTAACAGAACCCACACTGTGAAAGTAGAAGACTCCAAATCCGACTTCAGACCAGTGACAAGTGGAGTACCACAGGGTTCAGTCCTGGGTCCTCTCCTGTTTTGTATCTACTTCTCTGATGTACAGGCTAACACAGAAGGTCTATGGCTAATGAAGTTAGCAGATGACTGCAAACTAGGAGCCATAATCGAAACCCCTAATGATGTGGACATCCTACAAAAAGGCCTCACTGAGACAGATGCCTGGTGTCAAAGCCATGGCCTCAAGCTCAATGCCAAAAAGTGCATTGTCATCCCCTTTGGTAAAAACTTTGTACCCATGAACTACAACATAGGCAGTAGTATACTTAACACCAAAAGTGTGATAAGAGACCTTGGGACACAGGTGGACAGTAGTCTCTCCTTTGATAATCACATCACCACAGTAGTCAGGAAATCCTTCTATGTGGCACACCTCATCACAAAAGGTTTCTCATCCAGAAAAAAAGAGGTCATTGTTCCCCTCTACTCATCACTCATTAGACCCATTATAGAGTACAATGCCCCTTTTGGTATGTACCTCACAAGACATCTACAACAACTGGAAAGGCCACAGAAATACCTCACAAAGAGGATTACTGACCTCAAACAGATGCCCTATGCAGACCATCTTAAAAAACTCCAGCTTTACTCCATCGCATATCGCCTACTCAGAGGTGATCTCTGCCTAACATACAAAGCTATGTCAAACCCAGAGCTGTTGGACATGCTCTACTTAAAAAAATCCCAATCCCTCCGAGCTACATGCTCTAGGGACCTAAACCTTGTCACCACAATAAACAGAACATGCCAGAGGGATAGATTCTTGACCCAGAGACTTCCCATAATCTGGTATAAACTACCTATCTATATCAAACAATGCTCCTCATTAGCACTCTTCAAGAAAAATCTTGATGATTGGATGAGAAATAGGAAATTCACCCCAGGGATCACCCCTGTGGCTCTGCTCAACTGTGGCACAGGAAAATATTTTTTTGGGTGGCAAGAGCCAGGGTACCTTTTTGGCTGGGCTTGTATAGGCCCCAGGGCCAATAGCCTAGTACCTACCTATGAACCTATGAACCCATGAACCTATGAACTTCTCTGGTTCATAGGTACTAATTACTAGGCTTGCAGTACAGGGAGCCATTGACAAGCCTAGCCAAAAGGCACTATCTGGTTAAGAGACTTACAAAAGAATAGGACATAACTATGTGGCAAAATCAGAGATGTTCTGCAAAAGTGGAGACAAATAATAGTAGAGTACTCTAAAGTACTTAAAAGTTGTAGGAACAGGTTTTGCATCCACACATGTGCTGTAAAACTCAACAGCTGTGAAACTCTTATGACTGACTTCAGTCCACAGTAATTTATCAAAGGCAGGTCTGTCAGTTTGTCCTTTCTAATTGGGGTATTTACACACACACACAAACATACACACAAACATACCTACATACAACTTCTGCAACAGTACCTGCTTAAAACATTGTCTTCTGCTGTTTCATCCAGTCATAATCTTGCCTACTGCTATTCACGTCTATTTTCATTATGGAATTTTGCATAGTAGTTGTTGCTGTAACAAACAAAGAAATTCACAGACACTTTCTGCTGCTATTCCCACAGTACCTGCTTAAGACATCCATCAGTGTACCCACACCTTCTACTGCTATAGAATACCTCCACAGTACTGTTCCGCTATATGAATTGGCTGCTGCTGCTATTCAGTCCATCCTTTGTGGAATTTCACATGGTAGTTATTGCTGCTAAAAAAAGAGAAACGCTGCATATGAAAATGTGATTGTCTATTATTGCCTGTCCTGTGAAAAGCCATGCCAGTTTCAATTTGTTGTGTATGAGTGTTTGCCTTTTCAATGGCTGAAAGCACACCAAGAAGCAGAAAACAGTAGCATTGGCTGAAAGTATGCTCTAAATGTGTGTTTGCCTTCACACTGTCTGAAAGCATGCCAAAATGCAAGTAATTTTGGATGTTGAGTAAAGCAGGGAAAACATTTTTTTTTTAATTAATGTTTTAGCCAGGCCCTCAGCATGCCTCAGGCCCTAGGCAGCTACCTAGGTTGCCTAGTGCTGGATCTGACCCTGCTGTTATGGAGGTAGTAAGGAGTTGAGGACTACTAGATAAGCATTAAGTGTACAAAGCAGTATTTGTTGTGTGGGGAATGAGTTTGAGGAGAATTTTGAGGGAGAAAAGTGGAGTGGCAAAGAAGAGAGAGGAAATGATGTAAGGGTAATAGGCATTGAATGATGTAGATAGTGTAGGGCAGAGGAGAGATGGAAAGCATAGGAGTAAATGGTAGATGGGAAGAGACACGAATTAAAGCTAAGTAAGTTAGAAAGGTTATACAGGGGGTAAAGAACAGGAATGGTAGTTAGTGGGAGAAAGAAGATCAATAAGGGTAATTCAGAGGGAGGTCAATTTAGAGGATATGGAAATAAAGTGATGGGAGTAGGAGGTCTTGGGGAACCAAGCTTTTGCTATTATAGTTGTAGAAAGGGCTGCTGACTGCCATGAACTCTAAATACTGTAGGATATAGTGGTCTTGCTGAACCTGTGTAAAAACACTTTGCATCTAGCTCCAATGGCAAAGCATGGAGTCTCAATGTAAGGAAGGGGAGGAAAGAATAAAAAAGTAGCAATTGTCTTGAAATGGAATGCTGGAAAAATTAACAATCCAAAGAAAAAGGAGAAGCTGGGAGCAAATTGGATTAGGGAGAAAGTAGATACTGCAATGCTACAGGGGTTAAAATTAAGGGCTAGAGACATGAGTAAGCTGTAGAAGAAGGACTACTGTTGGGAGTGGGTGGTATGAGCTAAGGGAGAAATTTGAGGAAAGATGGAGTGAGGTGGAAGTGTAAAGATGTCCATTGAAGACATACAGGGAGAAGGATGGTAGAAAGGTACCTAGTGGGGGGGGGGGACTGGTAGATTTGTATTATGGACCAAATGATTGCAAGGAAAGTCAATATTGTGTTAAGGCCATAACACAATATAGGACTTGTTATGTGAGTGGGATTCAGTGCTACTGGGTGACAAATTTAATATGGTCTTAGATCCTGAGCTGGATAGACTATATGGACCAATGGAGTTCCATGTTATGAGTTGAAGACTGTTAAAGAGGGGAGTAGATGAATTTGGAAAAGTAGACAGTGTGAAAAGTGATGGGACAGAAGACAGTTCACTTTCTCCAGGAACAAATGCAAGTAAACTCATAGATTCTGGAGAGAAGTATATCTATTCTTATAGTAGTAGTATTAAGTTGACACTCAAAATTAGAAATAGGTAAGTAAGGGGTGAAGATAGATTTAGGAAAAATGAAGGACTGTTAGTATTATAAATTGGATAAAAAAACTGTGCTTCTTACAATGACATGGGTGAAACGAATAAGAAGGAGCAGTAGGATGGCATCAAATAAGCATGGAAATGTAGAAATATCAGGAAAAGAGGATTCAGAAGGAAAAGATAGAATAACAAATTTAAGGATGGTCACCAGCAGCTGAAACTACAATGAGAATAGTCAGAGTAGGGAGGTACAGTATGGGGTGTGGAGGATGTTAGGGACTTCATATGAACAGATAACTATTTTTTAAGTAAAAATGCAAGAAAGTTTTGAAATAAAACAATGTATAGATGTTGTAATTGTACTTCTGTATAACTGTAAAAAACTGATGTTAAAAAAAGTATTTGAAATGGCATGGCACTCTTTGACTGTGGATAAAATTGGAAATTATAAATGTCAAAGAAAATGTGATTATTTGGGGGGACAAATACACATAATCAGTTGGAATGAATGAGAACTTTGTACATTTGAAAGCATTACCCTTGCAACAGCCTTCTAGAAACTCTACTCTATTCAAATTTTGATTAACAGAAGAATGAAAGTATTATGGATTCCTTGAAGGGAACAATTCACACAATGAAAAACCCTTTAGAGGTCAGGTAACAAAACAACCCTCTCTTCAGAAGTCTGGATCTGGCAGTCATTCTAACATAGAGCTTCTTTAGGTTTGTTTGGATTTGGCTGTTTCAGTTTTATGAAAAAGTGAATGCACTTTTTATATCTTGACTATTGCTTCCCCCCATCTCACGTTACTAATGCATGCTAACCCTAAACCTGCTTATCCCTAAACCTTAACTTATGAAAATCCTTTTCCCTAACAGTTCCACTACACAATATACGTGGACACCTATACAACCATACCATCAGACACCCACAACACTAAATGTATTTCCTAATCAAATCCTAACCTGAAATACTTGCACACTCACACACAATCACAGACATTTAACAACATACCATTGAACAAATTACCTCTCGAAAAATTCAGACCTTTTGAAAAATTCAGACATAACACATTCTCAAACATACACACACACACAAAACCAAACATGCACACCCTAACTCATATTCTAACCCTAACTGTAAAATCTTACACATAATGAATACAAAACCTATTCCCTTACCAAGCCATAACTTTAACTGTACTCAACAAACAACCATGGACCAGACAATGTTATCCCTTACCTAAATCTTACTCTAAACCCAATGAAGTTGTACAAATTGTCATAGCACTCTGTCAGACATCCAAGAAAATATATGCGGGGCAGTCTAATGCATCACAAGAAGTCTCACAGGCAAAGAAAGAGGTAGGGGTTCCAGTACATGCCCAATTCCTGGTGCTAAATTTAACCAAATATGGCCAAGCACAGTACTAAATGTAACCATAAGGGGCCAAGCACAGTATAAAGTGCCCTCAGCAACAATGTAGGGAACATGAGGAAGCAAGATTGGACTGCCTGTAGCCAACACTATTCCAGACTATTACATGGGTCACATACCATATCCTGATAATCAGGAAATAGAATACCACTACAAAGGATACAACAGCAGACATAACTTTTAGTAAGCATACAATTACTGAAAAGGAGCAACTTCATTTAGGGCCAGGGAGCAACACCTTTTCAGGTTCCATCAGGAATAATTCAGCTGAATTAGTAAGGGAAAAGCAAGTAGGTGGCAGTTTTTCATGTAATGGGAGTAGATGTTTTTAACAGGAAATTATTCTGATGATATAATACCCTTGTGTGTCTGCAGTTACATAATGTTAGGCAGAGAGACAAGTATGTGGGTTTTCAGCAAGTCAGAGAGAGATCCAGCCAACATCCACCATCTTGTATAAACTGGTGATGCTACTGCTTCATGGAAAGAGAAGGGTAGCAACAGTAAACTTGAATGTGAGTCATGGCTGTCAACAGATACCATACTTGCTTTGGTACGGCCTATTTCAAGGAAAGAGTTAGGTGGTAGTAGCAAATCTGAATCTGAGACACATGCATCAAGGGATACTAGAATTTCTTTGGATATGGAACATGGAAGAATCATAAAGTAGGAGATAAAAGGGCCTCTGCTCTCTGATCTCACATCACAGGACCTGAGGAAGGCAGCCAATGAGGATTTTAATTGTGAAAGGCAGAGAAGTCTGTATACTGGAATAAAGGGTTGTAGTACAGAAACAATGATACAGCAGATGGCAGTCTCAAACATCTTCAGAGGGACATTTCTGGCCACAGCCCATGATATTACCTTTTCAGGGACTATAATTTAGCCAGGTATTGCATAAGATGTGACAGAGTACTGTGCCAATGGGTTGGCAAGGCTAGAAAAAAATACTAATGCATGTTTGTCTTTAATTGCTGTGGACAGTGCAGGGGTTCTTACTAACCCAAGTGTCACAGGTAAGAGGTATATCTTGGTGGTGGTGGATTATTCTACCAAATAACTCTAAGGTGAATATTGTGTCCTCTATTATACCATAGAGAGTGACCAATTCTCTCTCAGAATTTGTCAGCAGGGTAGGTTTTCTATGGGACATATTAACAGACAGAGATGATAATTTCATGTCAGACCTACTGAACTGCTTGTGGAAGCATTGTGAGACAACCTCGCTTCCATCCACAAATCAGTGCTATGGTGGAGAGGTTTAACCCTTCTTTTAAGATTATGTTGACAGTATTCACAGACTACTTCAAACAAGAATAGAGCAAGTGTCTGCCCCATCTCTTAACTGACCAAGAATTGACATGCTTTTCACCATTTGAGTTGCCATATGGTCACAGTGTAAGGAAGCTCCTAGATTTAATTTATAATAAATGGAAGGGTGAGTGTAATACTCATGCGGACTCTGTTATAGAGTATACCACACATTTTAGGATTAGGCTTATGACCTTATAAAGTTGGTATATAAGTACCCAACCCAAATAAAACAACAACAGCAAAAGGTCTAGTATTATCAGAGTCACATACCAAGAATATTTTGTTAGGTAGAAGATGATGTTTTTTTTTTATTCCTGTTCAACACAACGAATTGCATAAACCATGGGAGGGTACTTTCGCTATTGGGATAAAGCTAAAAAAAAAAAGTGTTGACTACATGGTGGAGTTGCTAGGCAGCAGGCAGAACCACAAACTTTATCATGATAACTTAATGAAGCCTAGCTTGATGGTAATTACTACCCGCAATGGGTTTTAGGAGAAGTTAGAGGGGGATCTTGTAACAGACCTTCTCAATACAGCTTTGTCTGACTGCTCAGGAGATGAGGTACTACTCTTACAGCACCTATCTCCTACCTAAGGTCAGGAAATGCCAGCAGCACTAGAGCAATCTGGGGACATGTTTGTTGCTACACCAGGATGTATTCAATTGGTGGAGCACCTTGTAGGCAGAGGCACCTAATAGCCAATCATACATGCTCCTTACAAGATGCCTGAAAAAGTCAAATATGTCATGTTTAAAAAATATAGCAAATGTTAGTTCTGAGGGTAATCTAGGAACCCAGCAGTCTCTGGGCCTCAAGAGTAATGCCAGTGCCAGAAAAAAAGATGGGAAACATCAGGATCTATGTAGACTACTGTAGACTACAGAAAATTAAATAGTCACACAGATTCAGATGTTTACTGAATGCCTAAGACAGATGAAGACTTGGAACATTTTTTGGGGGGTGCTAAGTATCTATAACATACTTAAATAAAGGGTACTGGTAGGTTACCCTTGACACCTACAGAAGGAGAGTGATTGGCCTTTCTGCTACCTTTTGGGTTGTAAGAGATCATTCAGATGTCCGTTCAGATGAAAAATACCCCAGTAAGTTTCCTCAAGCTGGTAGACCACATCCTGGTGGGAGATGGAAACTGTTTTTTTTTCTTTTTTGCTGGAATCTACAGTCACTCCTTGCCAGAACATTTTCGACATATTAGAGAATTGCTGTGAAAATAAAAAAGGTAGATTTAACTACTGAGGCAAAAATTCTAGTAAGAATGGTGTAAATATTTTATCTTGGTGGTAATGTAGGAGGTGTAAAATTCATCCAGATCCTGCCAAGGTGATGGCTATTTTTGCATGACCTGTGCCTGTTACTAAAAACTAAGTAGGGGGTTCCTGGGGGCAGTGGAATAGTACAGGAAGTTTGTAGCTCACAGCAGAATATCTTCTCTGCACAAAGATCATATCTAAAAAAAATAAATAAATAAAGTCTGGATACTATCCTGTGTGCGGGCATTCCAAAAGCTTGAGGGGGCTTTGATTGGATCTCTGTATTATCCAGTCCTGACTATAATTAAGAATTGATTATGCATAGGTAGATAGTTTGAAGCATGGTTTGGGGGTTGTACTCAGATTTTTTTCAAAGGGAGAGGAATATCCAGTAGGGTATCATACCCAGTGATTTCAGCTGAAGACAAAATCATATAAGTAACTATTGAAATGAAATATTTGATGAAGACTTCATGTTCTTCAGAATGTTTGTTCATACCTGTAAGGTAAAAAATAAGTCACTGTGGTTACATATCACAATCTCTTAAACTAATTATGTGGGACTAGTGTTCAAAATTTATATTACTGCATGACAATCCAGCATAAGACTTGAGTCAGTAATGCAACTGCAGATGGTCTAAGAAAAGTTTAGGGTATTGTATCAAAGAATGCATACTCACTTCATTTCTCAGGAGTTCAAGCAATAATAATTTTTTGCAGTTACATTTTTACTTGTTCTCTGTCATATGCAGTTTATCACAATGCTACATTTACTAACTTTTAATTCCTATGATCTCTCTTCTATCCAAAATAAGAGCACAACTAATAAATGGTTATAGAATGAACATTGCAATGTCATTTTTTCCCCAAGAATGTAAGATTGCTAGAAAAACAAAGAAGAGTTGTAATCTTCTTCTGGAATGTGTAGCTTTTTAATAGTCTGGAATCTAGGTGCAAAAAGGGCTGCTACTGTTTGTAAAAGCATCTATTAATTGGAAGTTGATACAGAAGGTGATGGATAAGCATAGTCAATGAGTTTTGGAGATTTTCTCCTCCCATGTAGGCCTCTGGATATTAGGTTATATTTATGAATCTAACTGGGATAACCCCCTCTTCTATTTGATGTCTTTAGTACTATAGAAATATTAGGCAGAGGCTTTTGTAAAATTATTCAAGCTGGTTATTTTATTGTCTCCTCTATCTCAGTCAGAAATAGAAGTGAAAAGCATATAAGAACACAGATTGCATCTATATTGTTCTAGTTGACTTTTATAATTTCCTTTCAAGGCACATCAAGCAGCAGGATTAGTTATCCCTTAGTCTCAGCCAACTTAGTTAGCCAAATTAAAAACAAATCTATCTGTCCCCAGATAGAGATCACATAGCTGTCTCCTTGAATTTACTCCCATGTTGTGTCTTTTGGCTTTTCCCGGTTAGGGGCCGCCACAGCAGAACTCCGGTCCGCTAATGATTGGTAGTGGATTTTTACGTACCGGGTTACCAGCCCTGACGCACGACCTTCAACGAAGGCACGCCCATTCACGTATGCCTCCACACAGAAGACGCTCTAGCTGAGAATCGAACGGGACAACATCTTGCTATGAGGCGACAACACTACCGCAGCACCAATTTACTCCCATAAATATCAAATAAAAACAGGAGTTGGAGAATGAAGCCTTTAAAATGAAAGGATGGAAAGTCGGTTTCTGATATTGCCAAGGACATCAAACATTGTTAGCAGTAAACCCTTACTCAAATGTGCCCAAACATGGTAGCAATCCTTAAAACTGGAGCTTAAAAGTTTTTGCATTAGGGTGAAATACCCCTTATTCAGTTTATATCAGAATACATGAAACAACTCCCGTGAATCTGCAGTAGCAGTGTGGAAACTGAACAACACTCATAGAATATAAAAGACCACACCTTCAGTTGAGATTAGTGCTGAAACAAAAGTTGTAGCTTTTCTTAGAGCAGGCTGCCTCACAAGCTTGGGAGATGGGGAATAAGGCCAGCAAGTTTTTGGATTATTGACTTAACCAAGGTAGAAGATACAGTGTCATATTATATGCCAGAAGATCTTCAGATGGTGGTTTAGTTACATCTCCTACAGGTATAAAGAATCTGCTTGTGGCATTTTTCCAAAAAATGTACTAAGGGATGGAAGATAATATCATCCTGTGGAAGATCCATCTATATTTCTGTTCAGAGATGCAGACTCCCCACTTTATCTACTCAGAAAAGTATTTTCTAGCAACTCCTATTTCAGAACAAGAAGTTAGACAGGCCATGAGTGCAACTAACAAGGATAATTCTGTATATCCTGATGGTATAAGCACAAAGCTTTATGTGTTACTCAAAGACCTTTTATCCCCAGGCATAACATTTCTCTTCTGTTTCTTTCAGTCCTCCCAGTCTATTAATGACTTTTACAATATTTCTATCATTATGGTCCTCTCCAAACGAAGTAAAGGTAATAGATTCATGCGTTCATAGATGTTTACTAGGCTGATGACCACAAGGGCCTTTTTAAGCTAGTCATGCATGCCAGATCTCTTGACAAGTTTTGGCACCCTTGATATGTGTAAGCAGGGGCTTTGGAGATGAAACATTTATGAGCAGTGGCCTGGGAGATGAAACATTAACAGTCTGCCTGCATCGATTAGAGGCATAGGTGCCAAACCAGGGATGCATTTCCTATTCCCCATCCAGTTGGCTACATTACAATTGAATTGGTTTAGGCAGGAACTCTGAGTCACATAGATGGGGACCCTGTTCCAGAGAAGGAGAAGTTTCTGGGTCTGACAGTACCTTGCATGCCAGGCATAGACCTCCCCTCAAAAGTCTTTAGGAGACAGAATACAGAAATGGGGCCTTGAAGCTGTCTGCATAGGATATGTTACTTATGCCTTGTATTCTTTTGGTGAGGAAACTCTGTGAATGTTTCATTTGTTGGATATACCTGGTTAGGTACGTACCAAAGGGGGCATTGTGCTCAATGATAGCTCTTATGAATTCCAAATACAGTAGAACAATGACTTCCTTCGAACTAGATGCCATACATTTGTTTATAAGTTGCACAACATAGAACAATTTTCTCACTGCTGTAGACATTTGATGGCCAAAGGCTAGATTACTCTTTATGTGTGTCCCAAAGTCCCTGACTATTGGGTCAGCTCTTAGGGGCATGTTGTCAATATGATAGTTATCAGGAATAGATGACTTCCTGAAGGATACTGTTATGCATTTCTTAGCATGCAGTTTTAGTCCATGGCTCTGACACCAGTTGTTTGTCTGTGTCAGCCCTTCCTGCAGAACATTTGTGTCAGTGGGAGATTCAAAGACAAGTCCTAAATAGCAAATATATGCAAGTTTAGTCAGCCAGAAGCCAATGACATTGGTCTTGACTTCAGAGAAGTAAATGCCAAAAAGGAGGGGTACCAGGACCGATCCCTGAGGAATTCTGCTCATGACTGGCCTCTTTGTGTAAGTGGACTTCCCAATTCTAACTTCCTGGATCCTATCTGTGAGTCAGCTGGCTATCCATTGGCTGACATAAGGGTTTGTTGCTAACCTCCTGAGTTTGTCAACAATGCCCAAGTGGGGTATTAAGTTGAATGTTTTGGGCAGGTCAGAATAGGCAATGTGAACCATTTTGCCCTCATATGTTGGTTTGGTTACCTTCTCAAAGATGTCCACCAAGCTGAGTAGTCATGACCTGCCCTTGATGAAACCAGACTGGGTTAGGTCCAGTCTCTGGAGGTTTCCTATATTATTAGTGATAATTTCCATAATAATTATTTCCATGGCTTTGCATATGAGACTAGTAACACTTAGGGGAATGTAGTTTCCAGGGCCTATAAATGGCCAACCTTTGTGCACAGTGATGACTGTTGCTGTTCTCCATTCATGAGACATAAAGCCTGTTTTGAGGCTACAGTTAAATAGCAAATCCAGAGGGCCTGATAGGTCATGTTTCATGCTGTCTGGAAGGCATCCGGGGATATTGTCTGGAACCATTGATGCAGATAGTTAAGGGACAATTTATATAGCTATCACTCATGATATCTGAAGATGAGATGCTCAGAATATAAGTTAATAAGCCTTTACACAGGTTTGTGAAAGGGAGTATCCAGAAGGAATGGTCATTGAGATTAAGGACCAAATTATTGAACTTAGGAATAATAAATTTAAGCCACTTTTAGGAGTTCCTGCTGAACTGATACCTTTTAACAAAGATTGGCAAGTAAATTAGATTGATGTAAAATCTTTCAACAAAGCTGTGGTGATCCATTATAATGCAGGTAGTACCACAATTCAAAAGGTTGTCTAAGAAAATTGGGAAAACTATTTTAAAGATGAGGAAATAAATGGTTTAGTGGGATTGCAACCTAATTTTGTTCATAAAACTGGTTATAACGTGAAAAACCTTATTAAAAACAATACAACAAGTGTTAATAGTAACAACATTGCAGGGACAAAAATTGTGGAAGTTGCTCCCAGTGTAAGTACATATGGATGGCTAATAAGGCTAAGTTAGAAAATATACAAGATAACTATATAACTCTGCAAAAAGGGAACTGTGGAAATAAAGGACTAGTATGCAATGCTAAATGTTCATCTT